>NC_044916.1:35678438-35767782 GCF_003576645.1 Ipomoea triloba | reverse complement strand
GGGGGGGGGGGGGGGGGGGGGGGGGGGGGGGGGGGGGGGGGGGGGGGGGGGAGTGTTAAGAAACAAACTCAATCTGAATTCCCAAGTTAAGGTGCAGATGAAGATCTACGTGTTACTTTTCTTGACAAGTGTTTTGTTGCCAGGCTGTGATGGAGCTCCATTGCTGCCTCTCCTTTACATAACTACCAATATAGCTTTCAACATATCTATTCTCAATCTGGTGAAAATTTCCACGGCTGTTGTTTCTTCCCTTGCTGTGATGTCATCAGGTTTTACTCTCTCGTTCAAGTTTGCACATTCTCTATTACTTCATGTACACTAGCACCTATAAACTGTGCTTTCTTTCAAATGATGCTTTTCTTATTGTGATGCAGTACCATTGTCAATTTATCTACTTTCTCTTCCATTGCCATATCTCCCGGAAGGTTCAAGCTTGAGCCCTTTCTTCGTCCTAGGCAGTTTGGTTCTTATCATAGGTCTTGTTCTGTACAACTTACGGTGGCCACTCAAGCAAGACTCAGAAACTGTGAGAGATTGATTTGCTTCATTTGAAACTGATAAACGTTCTTAGGGATTGCGAGTCTATAATTCTTTATTATTACACTAAAATATTTCTTATGTACGTGAATGGTTTATGCCTGCAACAAAGGAGGAATTCAATTCGTATTCAGTAGTAAATGTTTAAAGCTTACTAAGTTCATAAACTGGAGCACACAAGCATAGTAAACTAACCTGTCGCATATGTTTGATTTTATACCAAATTGAATGATATGCTAATCTTAACTAAATATTTAAATGGATGGTTAGATTGCATATTTATAATAAATATATTATATACATAGATGGTTAAATTGTACATTTATATTGAATATATTATGAGTGTGTTTTGCATTCAAAAAAAAAATTATGAGTGTGTTTGGTTGTAGACTTTTGCACCTTAATACGAGCAGGGTTCAATAAAAATTACCAATAGTCAAATTTACTAACTCAATTAGTTAATGCTATCAACTAGTCAAACTTACTAATTCAATTAACTAACAGCAGTATTTACCAAAAACTACCAGCATCATAACTACCAAAAAATTTACAAATTTAAGAGTAAATACCCAAAATGATCACTCGACTATTGTGAATTAGTCATCAACTATTAATTTTATCAATTAAGTCCTAAATTATCAATTCTATCAATTAAGTCATCAACTATTAATTTTATCAATTAAGTCCTAAACTATCAATTCTATCAATTAAGTCATCAACTATTCAATTCTTACTCAATAATTCACAAATCAATCATTCGTTGAAAACCTTATTGAGTAAGAATTGAATAATTGATGACTTAATTTGTTAAACTTGATGTCTATGAGCAATTTGTGAATTTATCGATGGACCATTTTAGGTATTAACTCTAAATTTAACGTATTTCCTATTATAATTTTCAAATTCATCACAAGCATTTTCAAATGTAATAACTTATACACTCCAATCTTGAGACAAATTCTATTCTAAGCTTTCAGTTAAGATTTGTTAGAACCTCGATTCCAAAAAAAATCTGATCAAAAACAAAGAAACAATGAATTGAAACTAGCAATTAAATTCATTAATTGCCCACTTAATTATTGAGTTGAATGAGTTGGGCAATAAATAAATTTGATCAGCTATTGCCATTTGCAGATATTATTGGAATTGTATAGTCCAAATTATTGTGATTTTCTTAGGAGCATTTTAGCCACTCCGTTTTTTGTTTTTTTTTTTTTTTGGTTTTTTAATAATTATAAATTGATGGTACATCTATTAACCTCCTTGTTGTTGTTGTTGTTCTTGTTGTTGTTGCTATTATTATTATTATATATTATATTATTATTATTATTATTATTATAGATGTGTTTGGAACGTATAATAATCTTATTATTTTTTTGAAAAATAAAATATAAACATATTTAATAAGTGAGAATGCTAAATTTGTAAAATGGATGTAATCATTTAAACTATAGTGAATGATTAATATCATTTTATCATATATTTCATTAATTAAATTAATAGAATCAAACTTATTTACTTCAATTCATGTGTGTTCCGATTGTGTAGCTTAGTAAATTCAGGTTAAAATTGCACATATATTTATAGGTTTATATTGAAATATAAAACATACGATATTAACATTTTGTGGTGTAAATATTTTTAAATGGAAAAACAAAATAAGAAAAAAATTGAAGAAGATGAAGCACCAACGGTCCACGGCTGCACGAACATTTTCCTACACCCCACTGCACCCGAATGCTGGAAACTAACATTTTTCGCTCTCATTTTTTCTTCGGCTTAACATTTTTCGCTCTCAGGCTTTCCCTCCTTCACAGTTAACACACTCATTTGATCCTCGACACTACAGAGCACGTATGGCGGATCGGTGCTATATGTACCTCTTGACCGTTTCTTCCTCTTCTCTCTTCCACAAAGCTTCCTAATTCTAACAATTCTTTCCTTCTCAACTATATATGGATAATAATTCTGATACATTTTCTCCATTTTGCCAGTCCTCTTCACATTGAAAATACATGCACGCAGACCACACTTCCATTGAAATCCTCTCGCTAAAGCTCGACGATCGATGTCTTGGTCACTGGAAATGCCGGCCTTTTCGGCGAAGCTCTTCTTACTTCCCTTCGCACTATGGCTTTTCTTCATGTAAGGCAAACGCAATTCACGTTCATACTATGCAGTTTTTTAGTTGTACATACGAAACGTATTATTGTGCCAAGGGAGCTTCAATTTTGTTGTGAGTTCTACAGCGATCGTGTTCCAAACTTATTTTATACAATAGATTGATTGGACTTGGCGTA
This sequence comes from Ipomoea triloba, assembly GCF_003576645.1. NCBI lineage: Eukaryota > Viridiplantae > Streptophyta > Magnoliopsida > Solanales > Convolvulaceae > Ipomoea > Ipomoea triloba. The sequence continues at coordinate 35,764,945 of NC_044916.1, read as the reverse complement.
TGTAGTAATCAGGTTGGGTTTATATGAAATCTATTCTTTAATGTTGGAGTTAGGAGATATGTTAGTCACAGTTGAGGTTGCATTTTTTTTTTTTTTTAAAGAATTATCATTACTGAGCAATTTATGGAAATTCGTAGCTTTAGGTCGTTAAATGAATGAGGCAGGAGATTAGAGGAAGGAGTTGGGGCATTCTGATGATACAGATCAATGAGAACATACCCATAGCTGTTGATCTGATGAGCATTGACATTTCCAAGTAATAAAAGGCTGTAGAAGAATATGAGGGTAAATATAAGTGAATTAGAGTAGACCTGCAATTATATGATATGTTAAAGAGCAGATTTGGCTATTTAGCTTCGTGACAATTTAACCAAAGTGATTACCTTTGAATGGAATCCCAATAAATGATTCTAGTTTAGTGGTACCACTGATTAGTTTTACTAATCAAAGACTACAGTTCAGATACAACTTTGGATTATCTGTTTTTTTACTGTTGCTGTTGTATCATCTACATTGTTGTGACAATTGTATTGTTTATGTTGTCAGTATTTAGAACACAGATCTCTTAATTTGAATCATGTAGCCTTAAAGGGCCTTCTACATGCTAGTGTCATCAAACTTGATAAGTTATTCAAATCAAGGACTCTTGTCTTGATTTTCATTTTTATTTGCCTCCTTCAATTTGTTGAATTTCTCAGTTGTGAATCTTGTTTCAGATTTGCTACCAAGTTCATATTTCTGATTTTGAGATGTGTATTGGGAATATCCATCGAATTTCACGTCGGAGGATTGAGGAGTTTGAGAAATGTTGTGGTGAAGCTAAAAAAGGTCATTCTTTAAAGTTTTATTAGCTTTAAAAGTGTGCATTCAATTTGTTTCTGAATGTTTAATTATCATTCTTTAGAGGTGTAATTCAAATTCTATCCCACATTTCTTCATGGTAATTATCACTTTAGTTCATCCCCATTGAAATCATTTTTTGCCAGAAAACCCATGTTTTCTAATTGAAGTTTCCTGTGTTTGATGACTATATACCATCCTTAAAAAAATGTCCAGTGAAGTGCTCTTTTAGTGAAATGGTCATTCTTTTCGCTTATTGTACATTTGCATCACGAGATTCACTGGTAGATAAATGGGATTTGCCTTTTGTGCTCTCCTTTTGCACACATGCATCAATTTTTTTTGTCCTTGACCTGGATAAGAGTAATCAACTGGAAAGCAGTTTCTCCTGGAGCTGTTTTTGCCATAGGAGCAAGCTTTCTAGTCATTAAGTCATATTATTGATTTGGGAAACCGCTACGCCATGGTAGAAACCATTTTCTTGAGTTCCAGAAGATCAATATACCGAGATGGCAGCCTATATTAGAAATCCTGAGAATCTTTTACTTTTCTCCAGTGGAGTGGCAATGGCTTGTTAATGTCCTTGCTTACTGGATATTCCTACGGAACCATTTAAAATGTGGATTTGTGTGGTATTATTGCAAAACCATCTTGATTTCTGATTCATGCTTCATACCTCTATTATATTAGTTTATAAGAAAATGTCATGGACCAAATATGTTATTCTAAAAAATGTTGTTTGTTAGAACTGATTTTAATTTTGAGATGCTCAATTTATTTATTTTTCATTTTTTGAATGTCTGCTTTTGTAGGGTGCTGTTGAGAGCATTTCCATTGGCGAAATCAGATTAAGCTTAAGGAAATCGTTAGTTAAATTCGGGGATGGCTTTTCATCCAGGGATCCAAAATTGCATGTGCTAATATGTGATTTAGAAATTGTTACAAGGGCTTCACGCAAAGGCACTCAGAAGAAAAGGTCTCGCCCCTCTCAGAAAATCCGCAAGTCAGGTGGTGGAAAGTTGATGACCGTAGCTAATATGGCAAGATTTTTGTCAGTTACTATAACTAAGTTGTCTTTCAGGGTAAGCCTGGCCTGAAGCGGCTATTATTTCTCCAAAATTTATTGTAGTCAACTTTATGCATTAATGGTTTTGCAATATCAGCTATTCTTAGCATGCAAGTAATATTTTTCTGTGTAGAAATACACTTGATTCTTTTTTTTTAAACCTTAGAGGTATGGTCATGGATATTGCTATCTGAACCTATTCTTGTGCTCTAGGTAAACTTATATGGTATTTTTGCATTTCTGACAAGGTGAGAAACTTCTCAAAGTACATAAGAAATTTACTTCACCTAGGTGTAAGTTGTCTCTTAGTATGAAAGTACATTCCAAGTTTCAGGCTGAAGATAGCTAACATGATCAGAATTACATTTCCTTTTGCCCTCAATGATGCTTTTCATTTTGCTAGCTAATAGTAATGGCTAGAAGATGATATTGCGTAGGTCAATGCAGAGGCCTAAGTGCTTCGTTATTCTTTTACCCTGCTAGACGAGTCTCAGGGAATAACATTCTGCTTATATGATGATTGGCTGTTACAATATTGTAGACACCAAAGGCTGCTGGAGAGATGAAAGAACTGGCCCTTGATATATTTAAAGACGGTGGATCCCAGCAAAATTTGTTTGTGAAGTTCAATCTGGCCCCTGTTCTTGTATACTTAGGTGATACACAGGTCAACTCTAATCAGACATCTGCTCCTTCTAGCTGTGAAGAATTTTCTCTTTCGTGTGAATTTGTTCTTGATAGGTGGGTTTATGTTTCTACTCCCTCTTCCAAATTGAATTTTTTGGTTTTGACTTTTCCCAGTCATTGACAAAATAGTTTTAATGGACACTATTTGTTATTAAGTGAAGGACAAGGTGGGACAAAATTTACATTTTATATTTTATATATTGTAAGTGCGGAAGTTGGTGTTGGACTTGGAAATGTATGTTCTCTACATCACTTGTGGCTAACAGAATATTTAAAAGGTTATAATTTTGGGATTGCCCAATACAAAAGTCATGGCACTCAATTTGAAGCAGAAAGTCTGAAATCTTCAGACTAAAGGGACTCTCAGTCCCATCTTCTATGTGACTTCAGTGTTCCATTTCCTACAACTGAAAAGTTGCCACATTCCAATATCATTTTCAGGAATCGGAAGTAATTCTCAAATTTACAATATCATGTTCTGTAAATGGAAGTAATTCTCATCTTGAAAGTACTTTGATTTTCCCCTGCTGTTTTATAATTCTTTTGATGTAGGGAAGCCGGGGTGGTAGTTAAGAATGTAGATCTCAAAATTGGAGAAGTTTCTTTATGCCTAAATGAGGAGCTGATATCTAAAAAGAAAAGTTCAGAAGATGCCCTTCCCCCGGTTGAGGATGCTGTGAAAGTGACCAGTGAATCTGGTGCTACTGAACAACCTCAGAAAAAGTCAACAGCATTGGCTATGAGTAAATATGCTTCCATGTTTCCTGAAAAGGTCAGCCAAGTCGAATCTATTAACATGGCTTTGCCAAACATTTTCTTCCTCTTCCATAAATTTGTATTGTCCTACTTGATGCTTTATGATGAAATTGAGGGATTGTAAGGCCTAGTGGGTGGCGAATAGCCATCACCCGCCAGTTAGGAGGAAGCAAAATATTTGAGAAACCAAAGAAAGAAAGAAAGAATAGAGAGAATATATGATTCTACTAATAACAGATAGATTACCATAGATTGTATCTCTATGTTTCTGTGTATTGAACTGTATAGGGATCCTATATTCATAGGCACATTGGTTAAACCCCACCCCTACCAGGATTAGGAAACTAAGCCCACGCCTACTAGGAATAGGACTATGGTTTCATATTATTCAACACTTTTATTTACATTTTGGCAGTTCTTGAGTTCATTACTTTTGACATTTGCTTTCTCTGTGATTGAGGATGTGTATTCAAAGCTTTCAGTTGGGATCTAATTCAATGTTTTTGTCCTAGTCATTTCCACTCCCTGAAAAGACTGAGAGGGTTATAGGGATATTTCATATATGTAAGCAGTTCAAATAAGTGGAGAAATTGTAGTAAATTGTTAGTGAAAAATTTTAGAAAGTACCAAGTACTGGAAAACCATGAGGAAGAAGCAGGTTTTTGAAGATAAATATTTTCAGTACTGATTGTTGGTTGATGAAAGAGGTAGTTTTAATTTACTTTTTAAAAAAAGAGGTGTTTTAAATTTTATTTGTATTTTTATTTTTTGATGGAAATGCAGTGTAACAGATCAATATTTTTTTCACATTCATGTGCCCACTTGCCTGGCTATTGGCACTGTTAAGAGTCCACATTGAAAAAAATAAGAGAGAATATATGGGTTTACAAGGCCATGGGTTAGACTAGCTAATTGGTTGGATTCAATCTTTTAGTGTGGTTTGGCCCATGTGCATTATAGCCCAGTTGAGTGATCCTAGCCCAATCTTAGTTTATAACAGGCACTACTGAATGAGATACCAACTTACAGAGTATATGACAAGGAATGGGAATGAATTTCCTAGTCTAATGTATGTTTATTTATTGACAGGCAGAGCTGTAATAATAGGTACAGTAAGATACTACCAAATACACTACTTATAAAAGGACCCTAGCAATAAGCAGAAGCAGATAACAGCATGGTTGTCTTTAAACCACCAACCTCACCCTAGAAATGTATCACGTACCAAAAAAATTGGTTTCCCTCATGAGCCAATAGAAAATTACCATTTCAGGAACCCTTAACATGCAAAACAACTCTGCCATCTAGTGGAAAAAGGTGGCTACTTTCCAAGTCCTATAGCCTCTTCCCTCATTTTCGGTAACTAATATGTCTGAAGATTAATTCATATGTTTAATAACAAATCTGATGCTCTTGCTGTGACTTTGGAGGATATTTGCCTGTAGATTTTGTGTCCTGTGCTTATCAATTTCTTTTTCGATATTGTGTATTGTTAAATTTGTTTGTCTTTTAACAATTAACTATTTGTCTAAAATCCTGTTGATATGCATGGGTTGAGATAGTTTGCACAAGCTTCAAATTCTTCTTCATTGTTGGGCAGTCAATCTCTTGAAATATGATAATTATGATTTTTTTTATGCATTACCAAAATCAAAATGCATGGATTCATACATCCAAAGTTACTAAGATCTGACTCTGAGTTAACAGTTACAAGGAAAGAAGGCACTATATCAATCATCTGTAAGTTGCAAGTGATTTGTCAATGGAGCTCCTCTAAATTCTCCATATACTTTTATACCACACCTATATGGTGAAAATGGTGACTGCCTTTAACATGTACATATTTGTTCTATGTAGTAATGAATTGCTTTCTGAGAAATTGTAATTGTCTTGCTTAATTTCTTTCCGTTGCAGATGAGCTGAGAACCCTTCACTAAACTTTTTCTTTACTCTGTTTTAATTTCTCTTTTTCACTAATGTCCAGTTGATTGATATATTTATTATATTTAATTCATAGCTTAGCTTCACTCTACCTAAATTGGGTGCCAAGTTTGTGCACCAAGGAGAGGGTCTTCAGGTGGAGAATAGCATCATAGGTATTCAATTGAAGGGCTCAAAGTCACAATCAATTGAAAATGGGGGTGGAAGTACTCGACTTGGTATTCAGATGGAATTTAGTGAGATCCATGTATGCACACATACTTTATTTTTAAAAAGTACCATGCATGTGCTCCCCCTCCCCTCCCCTCTAATGTCTGGTTCTGTTATTTGTAGCTACTTAGAGAGGCAGGAATTTCTCTTCTGGAGATCTTGAAACTTGATATTAGCTCATCCGTTTATATCCCGACTGAGGTATGTCTATAGATTTGAGAAGCATGATAGGAACATAAGCCACTTACATATGATAATCCAATAGCTTAGTGTGGGTTGTTTGGATCTTTATATGAGTGTGTTAGTATGTTTGATGACTTCAATCAAAGTTTTACATACTTAATGAGCATTAGGCATAACAAGACTCACTTGGAATAATTTGTTTCTATGTCAAACAAGTCTGAAAGGAGTTATGAAGAAGGTTGTGTATAGTTTTTGAATAAAGCTTCATTTTTATCCTGATTTATTGCATATATGCTTGCTATTAAGTTCTGGGGTTCGGTGAGGAATGCAGAAGGAAAGCTTTTTGCTTGTTTTATATTTGTGACTTTTTACTAGTACACTTTTGTATCATTGGTCCCTATATTTGCTTATTAGTGGCAATAAGTTCTGACGTTGTGGTCTAGTGGCACCCGGTTTACACTCCCACATGGAAGGGAGTGGGTTCGAGCCTCAGTGGAGGCGACTGTTGACTCTTTGTGCTTTAGTAGGTTGAGAAAATAGCTATGAACAGATACTACATTGTAACAGAGTCAGTAGTACTCAAAAAAAAAAAAAAAAGTTCTGACGTTCTGTTGAGTGATAGCTGAAACATTATTACTTGAACAGTCATGAGTCATCTCCCCTTTGCAAGTCTATCAGGGGTTAATATTGTATCTCTTTAGTTTGATTTTCTCCATTTGATGTATTATTGGTCTTCAAGTCTTATATTTGTCATCTCATTTTAAGTGTGTGGGGTGCTTTTTTTTTTTTTTTTTTTTTTTTTACAGCTTACTTCACCTGTTAGGTCTGAAGTTGATGTTAAGCTTGGAGGGTTTCAGAGCAATGTAATAATAACTAGATTAACTCCATGGATGCGGCTTCGTTCTTCAAAGAAAAAGAAGGTGGTGCCTCGAGAAGGAAGCCCTACATCTGAAAAACCAAAATCATCTGGAAATAATGCCATTATGTTGACATTCACTTTTACTGCACCTGAGATGACCATTGTGCTTTATGATATGAATTGCTCACCGTTGTGTCATGTAAGATCTTTTCTCTTACAAAATGTGTATCTGCTTCTGTAGGGTAGGGTTTTAAAGAGGCTTAAATTTGGTTCAGTTATCAAATAGGTAATGTGATTGTATAAATCAAAATTTGAAATGAAGATCACAATTAGACGACAATTGGGTGAACTTCTCTGTAAAATATCTGTCTCCCGTGTAGCAATTCTTTATTACTGGTTTAAACATGACAGCATTTTCCTTCATTTACAAATTGCAGGGTTGCTTGCTATCATTGTGTGTCTCGGCTAACAATACATCAAGCTCTGGCTTGGCAGCACATCTGGAACTCGGTGAACTCAATCTACGCATGTCTGACGAGCATCAAGAATGCTTAAAGGAGTCTCTGTTTGGAGTGGAAACGAATATGGGCTCATTAGTGCATGTAGGAAAGGTTAACCTTGATTTGGGAAGAAAGGATGTCGGTTCTCCTGAAGACATGAAGAGTATTTCGGCTCTCAATATTGACGTAACTGGCATGGGTATGTTCATAACCTTTAAGCGCCTTGAATCACTGGTAGCGGCAGCCTTCTCCTTCAAATCTTTATTAAAGGGTTCGTCTTCTACTTCTGGTAAGAAACCAACACATACTCAGGGTTCAAAATCATCCAAGCCATCAGGAAAGGGGATTCAATCCGTAAAGTTCAATCTTGAGAAATGTTCTTTAAATTTTCGTGGAGATGTTGGCTTAGAAGATGCAGTTGTTGCAGACCCCAAACGTGTAAATTATGGATCCCAAGGTGGTCGAATCTTAATAACTGACTCTGCTGATGGTACTCCCCGGACTGCAAGTGTAACATCTACAGCCTCAAATGAATTAAAAGAAATAAAGTATGCTATTTCCCTCGATGTTTTCAAATTGGGCCTTACCATGAACAAGGAAAAACAGACTGTGCAGATGGATCTTAAGAGGGCCACATCCATATATCAAGAACACATGGAAGAAAATAATCCTGCAACTAAATTTACAGTGCTTGACATGCAAAATGCAAAGTTCGTGAGACGATCTGGGACTAATATTTGTTCTCTCTTCAGTTCTACTGATATATCTGTCAGATGGGAGCCTGATATGCATATAGCATTAATTGAATTGGGGCTGCGATTGAAGTTACTGGTACAGAATCATAAGTCTCAGGAACCTAGTAAAGAAGGGGCCACAAAAAATAGCGAGCCAAAGAAACAGACCTCTGCAGAAGCAGTACAGAACAAGAAAAGAGAGAACATTTTTGCAATTGATGTGGAAATGCTTAATATATCTGCTGAAGCAGGGGATGGGGTTGAAACCACCATTCAGGTCCAGTCCATATTTTCTGAAAATGCAAAGATAGGTTTACTTCTTGAAGGTTTCATTCTTCATTTCAATGGTGCAAGATTAGTTAGAAGCAGCAGGATGCAAATTTCTCGGATTCCTAATGCCTCTAGCAGTGTGTCAAATGCTAAAGTAGAAGGAGTCACAACATGGGATTGGGTAATTCAAGCCCTAGATGTTTACATATGTTTGCCATTCAGGTTGGAGTTGCGTGCCATTGATGATTCTGTTGAGGAAATGATTCGAGCTCTTAAGCTTGTTACTGCTGGGAAAACTAAACTTATGTTTCCAAACAAGGAAGAGAAACCGAAACCTAAAAAACCAAGTTCAAGTTCAAGTTCATCAAAAATTGGACGTGTTAGACTTTGCATACGTAAACTATCTGCTGAACTTGAAGAAGAACCGCTACAGGGTTGGCTTGATGAGCATTTCCTTTTGCTGAAGAAGGAGGCTCATGAACTAGCTGTCCGTATGAACTTCCTTGATGAACTTGTCTCCAGAAGCGGCCAATCTCCTGGCGTTGCTGAGCAGAGTGATTCTATTCCTGAAGGCAAGATTCATTTTAACGGAGAAGAGATCAATCTGCAGGATACTTCAGCTATTCAGAAACTGCGAGAGGAGATGTATAAGCAGTCATTCCGATCATACTACCAAGCATGTCAAAATCTTGTGCCATCAGAAGGATCAGGGTCTTGTGTAAATGGGTTCCAATCTGGTTTCAGGCCTAGTATTGCCAGAACTTCTGTTTTGTCAGCATGTGCTACTGAATTAGATGTAAGCCTCACAAGAATTGAAGGAGGTGATCCTGGGATGATAGAACTCCTTCAGAAGCTTGATCCTGTTTGCCGTGCACATAATATTCCATTCGCTCGACTGTATGGTAGTAATATCAAATTACAGACAGGTTCCCTTTCTGTTCGGATAAGAGATTACACTTGTCCACTGTTTGCTGCAACTTCTGGCAAATGTGAAGGCCGTCTCGTGATGGCTCAGCAGGTTCATTCTGAAATTAAATAAATACCTTTAACCATGCTGTACTATAGCCTGATACTTTTCCTTTTCTAGTAGTATGTGCCTCATTTTCCTTTATTTTTTCTAGTATTTGCATATATCAATCTTTATTAGGTTTTTTCATTAGAAGGGTGTCTTGTGCATTTGCTTTTAGTTTTAGTATGAAGCTCAACTGATGTTCAGAATAGATCTTTTGTGAATATTTTGTTCATCATATCCAAACTGAATATCTGAATACAGAATTGTACTTGTCTGTGAAATAATCTGCATTGGAATTAATGCCTCTCTAAAATGGTAAAACTAGCATTGCAGTTAACATTTCCAATTAACAATATATATGTGTGTCAGCTTCCAGGCTGAAAGTTGACTATCTTAGAGCATTATAATAGTAGAGCATATCTGGATCTTATATTATTTATAAATGCATGATTAGATTGCTTGTCTGTGCTGAAATGTGACCATGCACTTGTGGACAACCCCTAAACCGTTGTACTTTTCTTTCAATTTCAGGCAACATGTTTTCAACCCCAAGTTCGCCAAAATGTGTACATCGGGAAGTGGAGAAAGGTCTCTTTGCTTCGTTCTGCAAGTGGCACAACTCCACCAATGAAAACATATTCAGATTTGCCCTTACATTTTCAAAAAGCAGAAATTGCCTATGGTGTTAATTTTGAACCATCATTTACTGACATCAGCTATGTTTTCACTGTGGCTATGCGTAGAGCCAATTTAAGTCTTAGGAATCCAAATCCTGATCCTCCTCCGCCAAAAAAGGAAAAGAGCTTGCCATGGTGGGATGAAATGAGAAACTATATTCATGGAAACACATCATTATACTTTGCTGAAACCAAATGGAATATTCTTGCTACAATTGATCCTTATGAAGAGTCTGACAAGCTCTTGATCAACACTGGTTATTTGGAAGTGCAACAATCTGATGGTCGCGTTTATCTTTCAGTGAAGGATTTCAAGGTTTCATTAAGCAGTTTGGAGAGCTTAGTAAAGAGCTCCAATTTGAAACTTCCAGATGGGTGCTCTTATACTTTCCTACAGGCACCTGACTTTAGTATTGAAGTAAATATTGAATGGGGCTGTGATTCTGGAAATCCCCTTAATCATTACTTATTTGCACTTCCAGTTGAAGGTGTTCCTCGTGAATACATTTATGATCCCTTCAGATCAATCGCTCTGTCCCTGTCCTGGAATGTGCTGCTTAAGCCCTCTTGTCAGGGTCAATCAGAGCCAGGATGTGCATCAATTGATTCACCAACAATTAATCTTGGTCCTCATGATTTAGCCTGGCTAATCAAATTTATTATCGTAAACTACCTCCCTCCATGCAAACTAAGGACATTTTCTAGGTGGCCTCGTTTTGGAGTCCCAAGAATTCCGAGATCTGGAAATCTGTCGTTAGACAAGGTAATGACAGAATTCATGTTAAGGCTTGATGCAACTCCTATATACATAAGGTATATGCCCATAGAAGATGATGACCCAGCTAAGGGATTGACATTTGAGATGAAAAGACTGAACGTAGAAGCTTATCTTGGCCGAGGACAGAAAAATTTTACATTTGATACCATACGTGATACTCTTGATCTTGTTTATCTGTGTGTGGACCTTCAAATGCCCAAGGTATTCATTAATAAACAAGATTGCACTAGTGTTGCACAAATCATTCAAATGAGTAGGAAGGCTTCACAGTCTACATTGATGAAAAGTGACACTGTTAATGGTAGCAAAAGTGACACTGACAATGGTTTTTTCTTATCATCTGATTACTTTTTGATCAAGAAACAATCTCCTAGAGCTGATCAAGAAAGGTTGTTGTCATGGCAAGAATCATTCGGAAGAGATCTTGAGATGACAGATTTCAGATCTGAGTTTGAAACTGGGAGTGAAAGTGAGGACCATGCAAGACCTGAACTCACTGAGGATGATGGGTGCAATGTATTAATTGCAGATAATTGTCAGCGCGTCTTTGTCTATGGTCTTAAACTTTTATGGAATCTTGAGAATAGAGATGCTATCCTTTCCTTTGTTGGTGGATTGACTAAAGGTTGTGAACCTTCCAAACCATCTCCTTCTCGGCAATATACTCAAATGAAATTGCTTGAGGAGAAGAGTAAGGCAATTGAAAAACCCGATATGCCTCAAGACGATCAGCAAAAGTCCCCTCCTAGTCAAGCTGTGAATTCATCACCTCCACAAAATTCAGAGATATCAGAATCACAATTGCAGAAGTCTCCCTCAAATTCAGTTAAAGTGGAAAGCCCTAATGAAACTGGTAAAGTTTGAACTGTACCTCAACTTTCTATTATCATGTATTGCAACAGGTGGTGTCTAAGAGTATAGAGTGTGCTGATTTTTTCAACCTCAAATATATTCCATAATCTATGGAGATGTCATGTTCTGAAGGTTCAACAATGTTTAGCCATGCCTTCCTTCTTGACTTAAACATTAAAATTCTCAGTCTTTTGGAGCTTTTTAGAGCCAATGAGTGTTGCAATCTATGGTTCATCATTTTGTTCCTTTTTTTCTTTTCAGCAAAGCCTAGTAACAGTGAAGAGGCTGAGGAAGAGGGGACCCCTCATTTCATGGTGAATGTCATTGAGCCACAATTCAATCTTCATTCAGAAGATGCAAATGTAAGTAATATCTGGGAAGCTTCAGCATAATAAGAATAACTTGGAAATGTCTGATTGACAAAAAAAAAAAAGTTTAAAACGAAAGGTTCCTCTTTGATCTGTTTATTACTCAGTTATCTTTTCAACAATGAGGGAAGAGTGTTATAATCTAAGATTGGGTCAAGGTCACTCAACTGGGCTATAATGCACATGGACCAAATCGCACTAAAAGACTGCCTCAAGTGGACAACTGGGCCATACCAGGACACCACCAATACCATGGGTAGACAACCGGGTGAACACAAAGTGAACCAAACAAGCTCTAATACCGTGTTATAATCTAAGATTGGGCCAAGGTCACTCAATTGGGCTATAATGCACATGGGCCAAATCACACTAAAAGACTAAATCCAATCAATTAGCTAGTCTAACACATGGCCTTATAAACCCATATGTTCTCTCTTATATCTTTAATGTGGGACTCTTAACAAAGAGAAAATGAAACACTGTATTAGCATCTTCTTATCTTTATGAAATGTCTAGTGAGCACGTCAAGTGCGAGGCAAGGTGTTTTATATAGCCTTAATGCAACCAAAATTTTCCTTATTTGACCCAGCGAGTGAGTGTGGCCTTGAGGAATTGATCCTAGGACCTGGCCTACAAGTCACCGCTTTCTTAGTGCTGGGCGAACCCATCAGTGGGTTTTGGCTTGAATTGAAATTTTCCTCTTTATAATGTAGGGTTAAGGTGGGATCTCTGACATTTCTTTTCTCCTCTTTGTTTGATAAATCAGTATACTTGACATTTTTTGCACCTTCAAGGTGCTCAAGGCATTTTCACTGGCTAACTTTGCTTTACTATATACTTTAGAGTAAGATGTAGAATTATCCCTTGTTGCAAGTTCAATAGTAATAAACCAGTCCTTTTAAGGACATTGCTTTTATATTATAGAGTTACTACTAAAGACTACTCCTTACTTTTATTGGGTGCTTCTTTGTTTGATTGAAGAAGTGGCATTGATTGCTAGATGTCATGACAAACTATTGTATATCAATTTGTACTGAAACTTACACATGTCAAAAGAGAACTCCTCCACCCAATGAAAAAATTTGGAATTTCAACTCATGACAAATTTGTGACAGTGAAAGTCCCTTGCCAAGGAATACTTGGTGAACTTTCTTTCAACCATTGTTTTCTCGTTACATGCTGATGCCGTATGATTCCCCCTGTTTTTGCAGGGTAGGCTTTTACTTGCTGCTGTTAGTGGCCGTGTTTTAGCTCGTTCATTCCAATCGGTTCTCAATGTTGGCAATGAGGTAATTGAACAGTCACTTGGCGGACGAAATGCTCAAATGCCAGAATCTTTACCACAAATGACATGGAGCCGTATGGAGTTATCCGTGATGTTAGAGCATGTGCAGGCTCATGTTGCCCCAACTGATGTAGATCTAGGGGCTGGAGTTCAGTGGCTTCCTAAAATTCGTAAAAGCTCACCAAAAGTGAAAAGGACTGGAGCTTTACTGGAACGAGTTTTTATGCCTTGTGATATGTTCTTCCGCTACACAAGGCATAAATCTGGCTCTCCAGACTTGAAGGTGTGTTCTGTACAGGATTCTGATGATTACAGGCTATGGCAAACTCATTTTTCCATTGCATTCGTTCTGTTTGTCAATTTTTCTTCATGTAGGTTGATCCTTGCTTATATTGTCTTGTAGGTCAAGCCCTTGAAAGAGCTTTCTTTCAATTCTGAGAATATAACAGCAACAATGACATCTCGCCAATTTCAAGTTATGACAGATGTGTTAACCAATCTCCTCCTTGCTCGGCCTCCAAAGTAAGTGCATGTATTATCTCTAATATAGTTCTCTACATTTTGCTATAATCTCAAATAGTCTGTAATTTTGCATCATGAAAGTTTTACTGACCATTTCATAATTTGTATACATAAAAACCCATTACATATATGATATGTACTGAGATACACAAGGAATTCATGATGCAAAACTTCATTTAAATATAATTGTCGCAGAGTGCCACATTTTTTATTCTTCATTCTCTGTCTTTCATGAGTTAAATACTTTTCAACATTGCTATTGTTATTTTTTTCTGCCGAAGGTATATGATTCAAGACTTTATCAGGCTCATGTTATGTCTTCCGTGAAACCATAATATTTTTTTGACTGCTTTAATAATTGAAGTGGCCTTAGAGGCAGCGAACTCTATATAGAAAATTAGGAATATTAATAGAGGTATATCTTGTCATCAATCTGATATGTGTTTGATGGAACTCTATTGCTGAAATCTCCAAGAAGTTACTTCTACAGCTGCAGACTTCAGATATTGAGAATCTCATAGAACAACATCATGGTAGTAATAGGTCTGAAATAACCTTGTTCCTAGAATGAAATTTTTTTCTTGAGTTGGTAATTGATATCCAGTGATCATATAATTGTTGTTTAGTTGGTAATTTATATTCAGTGATCATAATCCTACAAACTGCTTTTACCAAAAAGGAAAAGATAGTACTAATTATGCACCAAGGGTTCCGCAGTTATGTTAATTATGTATTAATTTTTGCATATTCTCCTGTGCTATAATTATTAAAATTTTCTGCCATTTGCAGTAATACTTTACAATGGAGTTGGTTTTTATCAGATAAAAATTGGTAGTTTCATACCTTATATATTTGCTTAGACATGCTAGTTTTAATCTCAGTCGTGTGAAATTTTCATTTTGTGTTCTTCAAGTGGTTACATTGAGAATTGTGATTCAGGCGAAAAGTTAGTCTATCATATCCTGTTGAGGATGAAGATGCTGAAGAGGAGGCAGATCAAGTTGTTCCTTATGGTGTTGAAGAGGTAGAATTAGCAAGAATCAACCTTGAACAAAAAGAACGTGTCGTAAATACAATCCTGGATGACATTAGGAAATTATCCCTTTGCAATGATGTATCTGGGGAAGCTTACTCTGAGAAGGAATTCGAAGCATGGATGGTAACTGGTGGAAGATCTGTATTGGTAAGAAATACAGTTTTCTGTGCAGTATGAGTGCACATTATTTTGTGCCAAATTCCTGCAATTTTTTATTTCCTTAGCACCATCCTAATTGTATTTAGTGGTAGCTTTTTCATATATGGGGATATCACTTGCTGAAAATGCCATTATAATGGGTTAGACAAGTTTGTCTCTTTTATTGAGACAGTGTGCTCTGCATCCAGTTTATACATTTGTGGTTAAATATATTGATGAATATAAATGTAATTATAAACATGACCTATCACACTTGTTATGAGATGAATCTGTTTTCTGTTTGCAATGTTTCTGTCAAATTGCTTTTCTGGAGATTTTAAAAGATCATACCTCACATAATTGCATATTTGAAGCTTAGGATTGGCTGTATAGACAAGCCTTTAGTTAAAGAGCTAATAGCACCGTTTTTCTTCTTTATTCTTTCAAGTTCTCTTCTATTCATGAAAAATAACCTACTGCAAAGGACTTCTTGATTCGCAGCTGGTTTTGCTTCTTATCTTCTTTTGGTAGTGCACTTCTCAGCTTGAGATCTCGATTTCCCAAAGTTCCATCCATTTTTGCTTGGTTTTGTTTCATTCAGAGTGACACCTGACCTTTGTTGTAATTTGATGCTACACTATTTTGATAGTGTTGTGTCTTAACTACAATTAATAGATTTCCCTACAAACTTCGGATTTACAGGTGCAAAAACTAAAGGAAGAGCTAGCAAGTGCCAAAAAATCTAGAAAAGCTTCATCTGTTCCATTAAGGGCAGCCCTGCAAAAGGCTGCACAGATACGATTGATGGAGAAAGAAAAGAATAAAAGTCCTTCACATGCTATGCGTCTTTATTTGAAAATTAATAAATTTGCTTGGAGCATGCTTATTGATGGAAAATCATTTGGAGAAGCTGAGATAAATGATATGGTGAGCTGAGCTTCTTAGTATTCAAGTCTATTTATATTTTCTTTTCCAACTGAGGCCTCCTTTGGGTTCAAAACCAGTTAAGAAAGTGTATATGACATCATTCATATTCTTTCCTTTCATGTGAAAATGGATACACTTTGAATGATGCCATTTCTCGATGCAGATTTATGATTATGACAGGGATTACAAAGATGTTGGCATTGCAAAATTCACAATAAAGTTTGTTGTTATAAGAAACTGTCTGCCCGGTGCCAAGTGTGATACGGTTCTTTCGGCCTGGAATCCTCCTT
This sequence comes from Ipomoea triloba, assembly GCF_003576645.1. NCBI lineage: Eukaryota > Viridiplantae > Streptophyta > Magnoliopsida > Solanales > Convolvulaceae > Ipomoea > Ipomoea triloba. The sequence continues at coordinate 35,749,014 of NC_044916.1, read as the reverse complement.
CTGAATGGGGAAAGTATGCTGCTTTTACTCTTCCTTCTGTTCCTTGTTCTGATCATTCATTTCTTTATTGCTGTTACTTCTTAATTTCTTACTTTGCTATACCAATTTATAACCATTATGCTTTTCTTTCATGACATGCTGTCTTCTGTTCTTTAGTTACAAGTTACCATAGATTTTCTTTCCCCTTTTCCTGAAGTCAGAAAAATTCCTTTCTTCTATGCTGTCATAAGACTTGCATCTTATTGGGTGTTGACAATTCTATGGTATTGGTGATTACCTGTCTTTTAGTTGCTAATATAGCTCTAGTTGGATGATTCCATGGGCAGGAAAACCTATCAACCTAAATCAGGTTTTAATTTTGATACAAAAGAACATTTAGAATTCTGTGATTTAGATCATGGTAGGACTAAGAACTAAAGTATCTATTAAACTATTATCTATTATAAATTGTGTAAAATAAGTAGGTGTTGGACTGAATATTACTTTTAATTTGGTCTTAAGGTAATAATTATGGACAGAAGCCTTGAAAATTCCTATTTTTATATGTAGCAAATAAGTTAAGTGTTGATGCAAAGTATAATAACAAATATTTGCAATAGCCAATGGTGTCCAGACACAAGAGAAGCTCAGGACAGCTTCAAATCTTCCATGAGCTTGCTCTATCTCATGGGTGCAACGCATGTTTTTGCTTGAGTTGTTTTAACCTTAGTGCACTTTCCTCACTGATTTACATTCTTGTATGTCCCAATTGGCATCTTGAACTGATTTTTTTTTTACCATTTTAAGATGGCAGTTCTATTTTGAGTTACCGGTTATTTTTAGTGTAATACCTTCTCATCCAAATATTTGATGTCATACCTCAAGTTTTTTGTATCCCAATGGATTTTGTGATGCAAGAAGCAATTTTAAAATCCTTGTCTGTGCTTAATGATCTTATGCTACTTCTGGATCTGCAGAAAAGTGATGCTTCTTGCACATGCAAAACAGGGGCCTCCAAAAGATGGACACTCTACTATTGAACTCTTACAGGTATTGATTCTTTTCACAAAACAAAAATTTAGGTGATTTTACCTTGTAAAAGGAAGTGTAACCGTCACAATTTATTTTGATTTTACAATAGAAATAATAGAGTATAATATTTAATTATTATAATCTTACTTGACAATCATAAGTAGGAGTCAATTTTATGAAGTTGCATTATGCAGTTTAAGTACTCCCTGAATGATATGAGTTTTGGAACTTTATACTTCAGAACACCTCCTTAAATGAAGCTTAGAAACCCTTTTTTGGATTTTGTATATTTGTCTGATGCATTTGGACAGCATCTGCCTGTCCTAATTTCTTCTGTTCTTTTTATTTTGGGTTGGAGATATTTGAAACTTTTACCGGACATCATGCCACTTGACCCTTTATTGTCTCAGAACAAACTATGTGATCTTGTATTTTGTTCAAAGGGGGAGTGTGACATCATTGTTGATGTTATGGTTTTGTTTCCTTGGGGGGTTAGTCCTTCTTGTATCCGGAGAATTAATGATGTTAAATGGATTATGTTTCATGGTCTCCTTTTCAGGTGGAGATCTACCCCTTGAAGATAAATGTGGTTGAGGCAATGTACAAAGTGTTGTGGGAGTACCTTTTTCCAGAAGAAGAACAAGACACCCATCGACGGCAGGTATGTAAAAGTATTCAGCCCAAGTAGAATCGAATCATATATTATCTTAAATACATGAAAGTAACTTTGCAAACTCTTTGACTATGCTTAGGAAGTATGGAAAGTTTCAACTACTGCTGGTTTAAAACGTGGGAAGAAAGGCTCAGTACAAGAAATTAATGTGGCTGCCAGCCCAAAAGCTAAAGATTCTCAGGGCTCCTCCAAAACAGGCTCCTCCGCACTGTCTGCCTTTTCTGAGTCCTCTTCTGATGTAAGTTTTTGACACTTGTATGCATGTTTTACTGTATTTCTTGATCAAGTATCGAGAGTTTTTGGTGTAAAATATAAGTGTGTGTTTGATAAGTTCATATTGAAGTTGTTTCACTGTTCCTCAACATAATAATCTTTCAATTTCATTCTTCAATTCTCTGCCCGTTAAAATCCCATGAAGAGAATATTGATATTGTGTGATGGGATGTTTGCAGTCTCTTAAGTTACGAAGGACATCTTCCTTTGATAGAACGTGGGAAGAAAATGTTGCTGAATCAGTTGCTAATGAACTAGTATTAAAAGCTCAAAATTCGGGTGGGGGTGCCTCTACTACATCAAAAACTGGGCCACTTGCTAAATCTGGCCGCTCTGCCACTCAGGCAGCCAAACCAAATGAAGAAAAAAAGCCACGAAGACTGAGAGAGTTCCGCAACATTAAGATAAGTCAGGTGGGTCGTCATGTTTGATTGCATATTCTGTGTTATGATTTATCACAATTATTAAAACACTTGACTAATTATTATCATTATTATGATACAGGTAGAGCTATCAGTGACATATGAAGGATCTAGATTTGCTGTAAGTGATCTAAGATTGCTGATGGATCCATTCAGTTGTGCTGAGTTTACGGGAACCTGGGGGAGGCTATTCTCCCGAGTTAAGAAACACATCATATGGGGAGTATTAAAATCTGTAACGGGAATGCAGGTACTTGATCAAGAACACCACGACACTTTTATGTTATCCTTCCCTTGTATTGGTGATTATGTTATGGATGTTATTATGAAAATACATACATTCAAACCATACAGGTTAAGAAGTTTAAATTAGGTAAAGACCACAGTCATAAAGACCATAGTGGCACTGGTCCCAGCATTGATATGGTGATAGATGATGATGGAGGTTCAGCTGGAAAATCGGATTCATGGCCCAAGCGTCCCACTGATGCAGGCGATGGATTTGTGACGTCTGTAAGGGGGCTGTTCAGTTCTCAGAAGCGTAAGGCAAAGAACTTAGTGCTACGGAAGATGAGGGGTGATGGAGAAAATGAAATACTACAGGGTGAGTGGAGTGAAAGCGAAGCAGAGTTCTCTCCTATCGCCAGGCAACTGTCGGGATCAAGAGCCAAGAAATTGATTAGGCGCCACACCAAGAAGTTCAACCCAGGACTGCAGCAAGGTGATCCTTCCTTCCTTCCATTTTCAGTTTCTTTCTAGTGTGTTTGTTTGTATTTTCATCTGTGCAATGCGCATAAACTTGTTCATTTCAACATCAGCTGTATCTTCCGTGGATGGAGAATCAATTCCCACATCCCCTCCTGATAACAGCGATTCTTCAAGCGAATCCTCGCCATACGAGGAAGAACGTGAAGAAGGTGAAAATAAGGAAGAAGGTGAAAATAAGGAAGAACGTGAATAGGAATTTAAGAGCATACTGTTGAAATGGAATGCACTGCCTTCTTTATGAACCTCTGCAACAGCCTCTGTTCCAGCCAGGTACGGGTCGTTTCCAAATAATTATGCACCTAGGAAATAAGTGTAAATGACCCCGAGTAGTAGAGTTATGTTTTATTTTTTTACTCATGAATTCGGAAAGATAGGGTCCGGTAGAGTGAATATTTGGACCTGAGAGTCCGTAATGGCATCAATAAAGTTTAGGATATGATGCTACTCTTACTCTGTAAATGAGTTAAATAAACAAAGATAAATAAATGCCTTTGCTTCATTTATCTGCCCTATTCTTTGGTGTATAAATATTACTCCGTAATTTTATGATATTCCTAATTCCTTATTTTTATATGGAGATTTTACTAATAAACACGCCGCCATTCTAATTCTTCCAAGTACTCACAACCAACACTTTCTATGTACATAAACTGAGTGGGATTGTTTGATTTATCCACGACACCCTTCATACATCCGTATACCCCATAATTATAAATGTCATCTCAGCACTCAAATAGTCAAATATAAACACCCATTTTTTCCCATATTACAACTTGTAAGGGTGGTTAGTATAAATTGCCTTCTATGCACTCTAGCATATGTTACAAGTCAACCCAACAACTATATACAGTCAAGCTGCTGACAGAATCATATATATATCCAACCTCTGCATTCCACAAAGAAGTTAGAGAATTTATAAAAATAAATTTGGGTAATATGCCAGTTTGGGGACTGGGCATACTATTCAAAGTTTGCAGGAATATCCATCTCTGTTTCAGAACCATTTCCAAAGTCAACTAGTGTTTCCTGCAAATCAGATTATTAAACTGAGTAATTGTTGTGTAAAGCCAGAAAGAGCATCATTGCACTGTTCACCATGTCATCGAAACAGTGTATTTTGGTTTTTGGAGTTCTTGAATAACATATTATAGTACATTAGTACATGAATGTAATACCTGCACATCAATGTGGCCTGGAGATCGGACAATAACATCAGGAATCTTGTTAGCACGATCCTTGCCATTTCCAGGCAAATTCTGCACACAAGTCACAAGATAATCCCTTCTTTTGTCAATAAGTAGAAAAGGACAGGAAAAAAAAAAATCTGTCTGTTTACAAATTTTCATAGATATATCTGATAATAAAAAAAAAATTTGTGGGGGGATGGGGATTAGTAAATATAGTTACAGAGCAGTTATCTTTTGCAAGGGAAATGAAATCAAAATTTCTTTCACAAATACCTCATTATGATTATCTGAATGATCTTGAGTTCCTAGAGTTGCAGTTTTCAAATGATCTCCAGGAGTTCCCTACATGCACTATAGCCGTGTAAGAATGATTTATCTTTATCCTTAATACAGTATCCTTGTTGTAACAAGTCCAAGGTTTCATACAAGTTCATCCTGATTCTGAGGGAAGCTCTCATTTTGAAGGACAGAAGGCTTGATATCAGTTGGTGTATCCTGCAAAAAAAAAAAAAAAACTATTTTACTTTCTCAGAAAAAGTAACTAGATGGACACTGATTGCCAATCCAATACTAATAACAGTATATTGTTTTGTTGCTAAAGAAGCACACCAGCTCTCTGTGATCCAGAGAAATGATCCTCCCTCCCTTGCTTAAATCTCTCAATGTTCCCTGTCCATATTATTAGATACGCGAGAGAAAAACATAGAGATTCCAATTAAATAAACCACCAAAATACTGGTAGGGTATTGCAAAAATGAGTTAATAATGCATTTCATTTCAGTCGGGGAAAGGAAGAAAGAAAACTGGTTGGAAACAAAATGGCTCTTCACAGAAACTTCCTAGAAATTTTGAGAGAGTAGAATAGAAGGATTACTTTATTGTGAGCATTAATAGAAGGTGCTTTGTGTAATTGACCAAAAATGGAAAAAGGAACAGAACTTGACTATTTTTAGAACAAACCATACAAAGAAAAGATTTGGCAGACCTTGTTTGCCCACTTTAGCCCGCATGCATTACAAAGTGTTCTTGGTCCATCAGGCCCGCGACGCATTGCTGGAGTACAATTCTCACTAACACCACAATGGTGACATCTACGAGGACTGAAAGATACACAAAAAGTAACAATAAATTTAAATGAGAATGGCACTCTATGCATACAAGGGCAGTAATAAATTGAGTTTCTAAATGCCCAATCATTAGAGTGAGAGATTCCAACTCACACAGTTTCTGATTGCGGTGTACCATCTTCAAGGACACAGTTCGATGGATCCCAACTGGATGACCCTGAACCTCCCTTCAATGATGCAAATTGACCATTCTTCCGGTGCATCCTATTATATATTCAATCAAGGCAGACTATAGCTGAAAGAGCATGCAAGTATAAAAAGCTGCTTTCTATTTGCAGTAGAAGATTAACTGATTAAGTCAATAACTCAAAAAAAAAAAATTAGACATGATTAGAATATGGTTAAATCAAAAGTCAGCTATTATGTTAAAAAATTAATTGATAACATTCTTCTAGTTTTTTATTCCTCTAAAAGGGAAAGATTCCAGTACATCAGTTGTTTATGGCCGAATATTTCATAATGCAAGCATAACAATACGAAGCTTTTCTTATGGCACCAAAGGAATAGTTCAAGGAATTCAAGCAACACATTATTGTTTACCTTTGAGCAACCTCCTTCCGGACAGTGTATCTAATTTTCTTATCATAACATCTCTCCTTCCTCTTCTCACGGAACCTAACCAGAGAGGCTATTCTTCTTGAAAGATTGGGGTGCTTTGGCGTATCATCCTCAACCTGTCATACTACATATCAGATCATTGAAATTTGAAAATGATGTAAATAACATATTATTGTTTACATAATTACCTTGCTATTCAAAGGAACATCAACAGTGGGCACAGCAGTAGGAATATCAGGTCCCCCCAAAAGCAAGAGCACTGCTTGAACCTATGGCAGACAGTTTTATGAACATAAGATTTTCTAAATGAGTACAAATTCATCTTGATATGATGTGGAAAACAAAGTAGGCGTAAATAGTACATCTCAACATTAACCTCCAGTATTTTTAACAAAGTACTGTTTTAATCTTCTCCTATCACCATTAAGCTAAGACGAGCACAAACAATACTGACAAATGTATATTTAACATAAACAGGATAGTGAAACTAAATTAACTTCTCCCTGTTCATTTACAGGTGAATCGGCGAAAAGAGTACCTTCTATAATCTGTAAAATAAGTAGAAATTAACATAATAGAGTACCTTCTCGGGAGTGACGGCAGGGAAAACATAGACTTCACCTTCAAAAGCAAGAGTTAGTTCACTAGTCCTCGACGCCACCACAACTCCGCCTTTCAGGCGTTCAGTCAAAGAGCCGGCGCGGTGCTTCTTAGAGTTTACTCGACTGTACTCCTCCTCATCCATAGTATCCTCTTCGTACGTGCCGTTATCGTCATCCACGTCATCTAAACTTACGGCCGGAGGCGCGTGATCGCCGACCGGAATCGCCTGCAGTGGTTGGGGATTCGCCGCCATCAACCAAACTTTCAAGTTCCAATCATCAACTTATTCTTCATGCAACTAAATCCAACTGCAGCTTGAATTCGAAGTAATCCTGTTTTCCTATATTATTAAATTCCTTTTAAGATTAAATTCAGGATTTCATAGGCGAGTTCGAGAGTGAGGATAGAAGGAGACAGCGACTCAATGAACAAATGCGATTATATCCAAACTCCAAAGGAAGACAAAGGTGGGCACGGAAAAGCACCCCGAAATGGCAAAAATTTCAGATACTGCCATTGTTTTTTGTTTTTCTATAAACTCGCGTACCAAACTATACCCTTCTACATACAAAAATTCAAAATTCTACACTTAAATGGTCATTCATTTAATTTTATGTGTCATACTTAGTATTCATTGCTCAAACTAATATTTTTCTTTCTTTATTTTCATTAGTATTTACTTATTTTAAATTTAATTTTTTCATATTTAATAGTACTTTAAATATCACATATTAAGTTTAAATTTAATATTATAAAAAATTATATTGTAAACAACTCAAACACAAATCTTTAATATTTATAATAGAGTTCAACCCCACTCTTGTAATCACTAGACCAATGGCGATGAAAGTCTTAAACTCTTAATTGAGTCGTTGGGTTTCTTTATTTTAAGAAAAAATGTCTAGTGGCATCTAGTTATACTCTCATAAAGAAGGGTTGAATTCGAGTCTCAGTATTAAAATAAAAAATTAAAAAAAAAAAAAAAAACTCCATTTGACAATTTTCAATTTGTTTTTTATTCAGAAAAAATTCTCCATGCCGTGGACCTCGTGGGGGATGCAATAATTCTCTGCAATCAAATGTACGGTTTTGGGCAAAAGATGAAGTGGGGCCTACTTATCCGAAGGAAGATCTTGGATTAGATTTGGAAACATATGCGATCAATCAATCGGATTAAATACTCCGTATCATAAAGTAGTATTGTTTGCTTCTATGAGGAAAATACGAAATTATTATATTTTTTTCTAGAGAAACATTATAGGATAAAAAAGATAAATAATGTCAGAGAAAAGTTTGGTAGAAATTGGAAGGCTGAAAATGATGATGTATCCCGAAAATAACATTCGAGTCCATGCATAAAAACCACTTCGCAAGTTTCACGTCTATTCCGGTACCATCCAACCATAAAATACAGAGCGCGATTTGACTTGAAATGACAAACTTCAGCACTCCAATATACAAGGGGGTGTTTGGTTGGGTATAATTTGGGGGGGAATTGGAATTCATTAAATTGCAATTCAATGAATTCACAAACTACATTGTTTGGTTGGAGGGAATTGCAATTCCCTCCAAATGATGAATTGCAATTCATGGGGTACCCCATGAATTACAATTCAATGGAAAGGAGGGGCAATTTTGTTGGTGTAAAGACAATTTTGCCCCTCCTCACATACCCTTTGTTTTTTTTTTAATAAATTTGAAAGAATTATTATTATTATTATTATTTAAAGAATTATTATTATTATTATTATTATTATTCTACTATTACTATAACTACAACATCTACTACTCCCTCCGTCCCTAATTGTTTGTCTTATTTACTTTTTGCACGGTTTTTAATGCAACATAGCAAATGATATTAACTTTTCAATTTTGCCCTTCAAAAGTAAGTGTAATTTGTACAAAGTACAATTGTACTTATCTCATTAATGATCTAAAAAGTTGAAAAGTCAAAAGAGTAAATTGGGAAATGTAGAATGATAGTTATGTTCAATTTTAGAAAGAAGACATTATTTTGGGACAAACTAAAAAGGAAAGTAAGACAGATAAAATGGGACGGAGGGAGTATAACACAAGAGCATTTTAGTCATTTTGTCCTTTCTTACCTTTCAATTCCTTGTACTCCTATTCCTGCATACCAAACACTGTAATTGCAATTCCTACTTTATTCATTGAATTGCAATTCCACCGAATTACAATTATTTTCCCCTCTAATTCCCTCCTCCCAACCAAACGCCCTGTAAGATAAAATTGTTAAATAGTAAAAGCATATATATATCCCCTTTTCCTAACTGTGATAGTTTAGTCAATTTTGTATACTCCATTTTGTTTCCTGTCTGATATACACACGCCCACATACACACACGCATATATATAGCGCTATTGATGCTTAAAAATTACTCCAATTAAAATTTTTAAAAAAAAATGCTTAACACTTCATATATTCATAAATTGTTGCAAATACTTTATTTACCTCTATATTGTCTCACAGAATGAGCCTACTTTGGAGGCCATGGATTATCACTAAATTTTAGTTTGACTAACATACAGTAATATATTACAACAAAACACTTTTAAAGCCCGGGATAAACTACTTAGGCTATGCGTAGTTAGGCATTAACTTAATCACAGATCAAATTCAAACATCTTTACAGTACTAATGATTTCTGATAATCCAACATAATCAGCTTTGTTTGACTTATAGTTTTGTAGCTAACCTGAGGCATCTGGTGATATAGCTTCCATAGACATAAGATATGTAAAACTGTATGCTTAGGTTATGTAAATAACCTATCCAAAAATTACCAAAACAGTGACCTGGTTCAAACCTTGTATACTTGTGAAGATACCTGTACAGTCAATTAGTAAATAGCTTTCACATGGCTGGATGGTAAGAGAGATCTTAGCTCTGTTGGCATCCTCTTTCAGGGCTTAAAACAGCTGAGGAATCACCAGCAGATGAAGCCATGTAATCGATATTATAGCGTAGAGGTAGAGGTATCCCATAATCAGAATCAGAGTCATCTTCATCTTCATCTCCATCCTACATTGGATAATGCAGTGTGCAAAAGGAAACAAATCAGGTAATGCCTTATGGCAGCAGACATAAGCCAGAAATCATTTGAATGCATATAGCCATATACCTCCATTTCAGTCAAAGTATTGCTGCATCTTCTCTTTGGAAGAACCCTCATGGTCCCCTGCAGAGTGACGTGATTAAAGGTAAGATAATGAGTGAGCCAAAAGTATGTTCAAATTTTAGATTCTAATTATTTGTGTGAACAGAGCACATATCTCCACAGGCTCCATCTGATAAGATGTACCAGTATAGCAGAACATAAACTTAGTTGAAAGTAACTGGTGAACATGCTGACCTTGTTTGCCCAAAAAAGACCGCAAGCATTACAAAGAGTTCTTGGGCCAGCTGGTCCTCGCCGCATCATAGGAGTTGCCTTTGAACTAGTGTTACAATGAGTGCACCTGACAAGAAGGGTAAAGGGGGTTTTACGTGAATGGGGAATCAGGGGTGGATGATTAAAATAGCATCCCAAAAAAAAACGAGGGAGGAGGGAAAAGGTTGGAAATACATAAATATTGCTACTTATCATATTTATTTCCTTCAGCAGATGAGCACTACTATTTATCATGAAAAACAGAATCCAGGTTTGTTTTTGAAGGTTGATAAAAAGATTCAACAAAAACCAGGATAAACTCAAGAGAGTAAGAGACGAACTAATTAGTGGTATGCATGAAGGCATTTCCATTTCTTCTTCCCGTCATGGCAAAAATTTTGTTAACTTAGGCGGTTGGTTTTGAACAAAATACAAAAGCAAAATAATAGGCCAATATCATGTGGTAATAAACAGGAAAAATAAAAGATCAAGACACAGATGGAAAGCCTTCTATTTGCAACTGAATTCTTTTAAGATAACTGAACTTCTGAAAACTATAGGAATCTTATCAACAGCCCAAAAAAATGTTACCAAATTTCTTGGTGTGAATTATCGTCCTGCCCAGATTCCATCACTGCATTGCCAGCAATAGTATTCTTTGATGCAAATTGACCCTTCCTACGCTGCATCCTGATTTATCATATATAGAATTAGAAATTGAAGAGTGCAAAAACTATCCTCAAATAATAACTCCATAAATAAGAGCAAACTGAAGAGTGCAACTTGGCAACAGGATCAATGAGTATGGTAGTTATAAGATCCAAAAAACACCTTATCCATCTAGTATAAGTTTTTATGAATCTTAACCAGAAATTCCTAATATTTACTCTTAAGAGGAAAGCTTTTCTCATACCAATTGACACCACTTATCCGCACAAACACAAGTGTCTAGTTAGCAACATAACACAGTAGTAAAAGCTTTATTAATATCATAGAACACTTAAATATATAAGATTCATGATAGCACTGTGATTGTTTAGCGTATGGAGAAAGATGCATGAGACAGTTTGCAGTTTCAAATTTTGTCTGGCTAAATTCAAAGAATGCACAATCCATCAGGAATGCTTTGTAAATTTAGAAAGAATTGTTTTAAATCATAGCAAGGTTAATATGTTCATTCAGAAAACATGTACAGCATTTCCCCATTTTCCAGTCAAATGAAAAGTATCAGAGAAATATGAAGACTGATGTGATCACACCTTGAGGCGTGTGGTTGCAATCTAGCGTTACACTTAGCTTTAGAGGAATTTCCCAGAAATGAGATGACTAGGAAAACAGTTCTTTTAATATCATTGATTTGGGAGGTGCACCAAAATGTGTATTTGAAATTGCAAAATGAGACCAACCACCACATTGCACTAAAAGGTTGTCTAACCTCAATTCAGAAAATGAGACAAAATGTCGCATTCCTGAAATGCCAGGTTTCATTGCATTCACGTAATAAGATAATCACATAATAAGATGCTCGCAGCATATACTTTGCTTTTGTCAATTTTAAACGAATATCCTTTTTTTTATTGTGACATGCATGGAGTAATGGGTAATAAATAAATAAATAACTGACACACACAGATAAAACAAGCAGCAATACCTGACTGCAACTTCATGACGGATATTATATCTTATTTTCCTTCCATAGCACCGCTCTTTCCTCTTCTGACGAAACCTATTCAGAGATTCAGCTCTCTTTGGATCACTACACCGGGCTGAATAGTCAGTATTCTCCTAATGCACAATGGACTCAGATGTTAGACAGAAAGACATATTACCACTAGAAAATAAATTTTCATTGGGAAGCAAATACCCTCTGCGTTGGATATGCTCCTGGAGTGTATTCATATCCACCCAAAAGTAAAAGCACTGATTGGACCTATAAAAAGCAGCCAAAAACAATGCTTATGCCCAGATATCATTCAAATAAAATGATATTAATAAATTGTTGCATTACTATCAACAACAGAAAGGACCGTAAAACCAGTGTCTATGATAAATAAGGTATTTCCTTTCCCTTTCATCTAGATCTAATGAATCAGGTGTACTGGGAATTCACCTGAAGAGTGTTATTGTTTAATCATGTAATTGAACTATCAGGGACTAGAGTTACAAAAAATAATAATAAATAGTACAGAGTAAATTGAACTTCTTCAACTCATCAAAATAATTTGCTAACAAGTATTCTCCTCTTCTTCTGCTCAAATGAAATTCAAGGGAGCAGAGACAGCCACTAATCAGCTCTGAACAGTGAAATAATCAAAGATAAACAGAAATGCAAAATGACACAGCAACCAATTTTGCGTTTTCGGTCGTAATTTTTCAAAGAGTTCTTAAAACAATATTACAACACAAAGACTAAAATAACAACACAACGGACGCTAGAGTTGAACATTCATCACCTTCTCCAGGGTAACAGCGTCGAATACATAGACTTGACCTCGGAACGAGAGAGTGAGCTGGTCGGGAGCGTAAGCCGCGGCCGAGTCCGCAGCCGTGAACACAGAGCCGTAAGGGCCGGGGACCTCAACGCCGTCAAATCCACCGATAGCGCCGCCTTCGATACACTGAACTTCATAGCCGATCCCAGCGTTGTTAGTAGGCTCCTCTTTGCCGGCCGCACAGTCTCCGCCGCTGGGAAAGTGCCACGGCGCACTCGTCGGCTGCATGTGAGTTTACGTTGTCGCCTTCAATGGTAGTAAATCCCTTCTTAAACCCTAACTCTCACAATGTAGATTGGTGAAGAATGTGGAATTGTGCGTGTGAAGAAGACGAAGAAGGAAACAAATTGACCCAACGGTGGTTGAGAGAGGGAGACGAGCATTTCCCTCTGTAAACTGATGGCATTTGGTTATTTTCCCACGAGATACGGATGAGCGGGAATCTCCATAATCCGTACAAAGTGCAAAACGAATTGCGGAAAGCCGGAAAGAGAGAGGAAAGCGATACTTCAGCACTTCAGTTTACATATCCGTAGACCGTAATGAAGATGGACAAGATTAATTACACTTGCCAAATGCCTTGTCGCGTAGCTGTGTTCCTCCCAAGTGAGAGGTCACAGGTTCGAACTTCACTTGTTTCAGCAGGTTGAGTAATAGAGTCAATAGTATTCAAAAAAAAAAAATTTAATAACTAGACAAAACTAATCACACTAATTTTTAAAAAGAAAAATATTTTTTTCCTCTTAATTTTAGTTCTAAGAACAACCATATCTGTTTTAAATTTTATTGGTTTTTTTCAATAATATTAGAAAAAGAATAGGGAATAAAAAACAAAAGCTGACATCTCAAAAGAAAAATCTTAAAATTTTTAATTTGACAAAAATCATTGATGTGATTGCCAACTTTTGAATAATTTTTTAATAAATTATCATTGAAAGAAAATCATTAATCAAAATAACACAAACCCCTTAACAAAGATTGTATCACTAGTTGTGGATTGGATTAATGCTAGTGAGTACGAGAAACCCCTACTGGTATGGTGGCTAACATTATTAATGAGTGTAGGAAGTGGTTGAGGATGAATTGACAGATTCAATTAAATCATGTGTTTAGAGAACAAAATAAAGTAGCCGACGCTTTGGCAAGGATGGCTTTGGAATCGAAGAATGACCGGATGTTCCTGCCTCAACCGGAAAGCGAGCTTCTTGGGTTGATCAATGATGATATTTTGGGTATTCCTGTGTCCCGTCTAGTTTGTACCGGAAGCTAATCCTTGGGGTGTCCCCCTCCCGTTTATAAAAAAAAAGATTGTATCACTAGTGTGACAGAGTCAAAAAAAGTCATAGTCACATAAACTCTAACCAAGTTGGTTAGACCATTTTTTTTTACTGGTTAGACAGTTAATTGAGTAACTACTAAATTTTAAGTTCGACTACTTGTGAGTCTATTAGTGTTCTTTTTTTTTTAGTTGATTGATTTACCTTATTATGGTCAATTATGGATAATTTAGGCTGGTAGGTTTCACCGATAGCGCATCTTCAAGTAGCTATTGCAGACAGTTGAACACAAAATAAGAAGCTTACTTTATAATATGGATAACCCAGATTGATTTATCAACTTACCTCCTTATGTTGAGTAGGGATTGCGGACTGTTGGACAAAATAATGAACTCACTCATTGATCAACTATGGATAATTTAAGTTAATTTACCACAGTTATGGGTAACCTATACTAGTTTACCTCCTTATGGCAAACTTCACCTATGGCGCATATTCAAATAGTGATTGTTAACTTTCAGGCAAAAAATAAGGAACTTACTCTGAGTCCTTCGCATAGGGTATTCTTAATGCAATTTGTCTCCTTTTTATGATTTATTAATTATTACTATATGAACGAAGTTTATTCCGTGTATACAATCGGATAGAGACCAAAGAAAAAATGCAATTTTGGTGGGTCAAAATTCAAAAATGGGTAAGCCTTATCATTGGACCGTGAAAACTTGGGCTTTTAGTAGTCCAGCCCAATCTAATGAAAAGGCTTTTTTGCTGATTCAAGTTAACGCTGGACAACGAAACTCTGTACTGTTTTTAGTTTCATCCCATAATTTCAGGTTTCTCAAATTCCAGAAAATGGTGAAGCCTTCGACTTTCCCTCGTGCTTCATGAAACCTTCCAGACTCTCCTCCACCCTCCTTCCTGTTTATAATCGAACCTCTCTCATCTCTCCTATTCTCTCCCCGCCTCCATTAAACCACAGAAGCCTGCACACTGCCGCAATCAACATCCCAAGCACACTGCAATACCTCGACTCATTCCGCAGCCTAATCGAATCCCTTTCAAAGAACCCAAGGAATTACAAAGCTCTGACCACTCTAGACACGTTCTTGGCCCAAACCCACTTCTTCACCCCAGCAACCTCGGTGATTGTCATTGATTTTCTTTCCCAAATCAAGAAACTTCAGAGGGCAAAGGCTGTTGTGCATAGTCTCAAATGTCAAGGCAAGGTTTCTGATCACTTCTTGTATGGTTTAGTCTTAGAGTTTTTAGTTAAAGATGGGAACTTTGATGCTGTCGAGACTGTCTGGGCTGAAATTTGTGGGTCTGAGGTTAGAATAAGTGCTTCTGATTATATTATACATGTGTGCAAACACGGCAGTGTAGATGAAATTAAAAGAGTCTGTGAAAAAGTTCTGATGGGTGGCAGTGTACATTTGGAAAGGAAAAGCCTTGTTGCTTTGATTGGGGCTTTGTGCAGAGTGAATGAGGGCAGTTTAGCTAAAGAGTTGGCTGGTGAAATGCTTGATAGAGGGATTGCAGTGGATGATTTAAGTTATTTTGTGATATTTCAGTGCTTTTGCAGAAATGGGGATGTGGATGAAGCTGACTTGATTTTGAGAAAATTGGGGAAAACTAAATTCCATTTTGATGTATGTATTTATGGGTGCTTCTTGCATGCACTTTGTAAATCTGGGAAATTAAGAGAGGCAAATAAATTGTTTTGCAAACTGATTAAAAGGGATAGTTTGGAGGTGTCCAAAAAGGCTGCCATTTTGAAGGAGGGAAGAAGGGCGATTTTTCAGATGAGTTGGGAGGGTGCCATTCCAGAAATAGTAGCATATGAAGCTTATTTTAGAGCCTTATGCAGTGCAGGGAGGATCAATGAGGCACAGGAACTACTGAAAGATATGAAGAAGAAACGAAATTCGTTGGAGATATGTGTTTATGGTTCCTTCATCAAGGCCCTTTTTCGGGCAGGGAGGGCCGAAGATGCATTGAAGTTCTTTAATGTGGAGAGCTACAAAGGAGCGATAAGGATGGAAGATATGGCCAGGTTTGTCATTATGGGGCTCTGCTACAATGGCAGGCTCGATGAAGCGTTGGAGATTTTCAACAATACAATGAAACGCAACAACAGAATCGCGTGTGCTAGGACACTTAATTGCATTCTTGATGGTTATTGGAGAGCAGGAAGAGTTGTTGAGGCCGAAAGATTGTTTCAGAGACTACAGAGTGGCGGTTTTGGATTGCATGATGTATCAACTTATGGTACCATGATTAATGGCTACTGCAACGAAGGCCACGTTTCAAAGGCGGTTCGCTTACTGGACGAAATGCTTAGCAGAAAAATGTCGGTGAACCAGACATTGTACGCGATGATCATTGGAGGATTGTGTGCTTGTGGAAGACTGGAGGAAGCACTGCAATATTTGAATGCAATGGTTGAAAATGGAAATGCAGTTTCTGGCAAGAGATGGGAATCACTTCTTCATCTATTATTGTCTATTGAATTCAGATGGTATGAGCAGTGAACTCTGATATATCTATTTTATACTCTGTGGGAATTAGATTGAATAAACTAAAAAGTATGAAAGGAGGAGCCAAATTAATTAGGGGATTCTTTCTGACTAACAATCATTTTTACACACAAACTCACTTGTATCTTTCAATTCAATACCTACATAGAGGAATTTTTTTTGGTTTTCATATATATAATGGTGTAGCATTCCAGTCATCTTTAATCTGACGGTTATTTGCAATACTAGGTGAAAATGAATTAATTGCAGTTTTTTCTAAGTTAAAGTGTCTAATTATTTTTTTTTTCTTTCCAAAAGTTTAATTGTGCCTTTCTAAATAGTTCAATAGCTCATTTGACTCTTATTTTAAAAAATAAATAAATAAATCCAACATAAAATATTTTAGAAATCTTCTATGATTGTTGCTTGATACAGTGCCAATTCCAATAAATTGGTCGAGTTGTTAGCTTGATAATCACAATGTTTCAAATTCAACTCTCTGAAAGCGGTATGTTAGCCATCTTGGTTTGAGTCAGTTAGTTATGGATAATCTCGGTTGGTTTACATTTATCAATTTGTAATCCTTTGTTGACTGAGATTACAATGCGAGATTTACTTCTTATACATTTTCGAATAATGACTGCGGGTTATCGTAGTTACCCAAATAATGGAATAGGTTTAAGCCCCTTAATTATGTAGGTACTAGTTTTATATGCGCATTGAGCGAATGGGTTAATGCCCAATGTTTAAGCCCCTTAATTATGTAGGTACTAGTTTTATACGCGCATTGCGCGAATGGGTTAATGCCCAATGTTTATATTTAAATAAATATTTGAAAGTATATCAATGCAAGATTATATAAGAGAAACTTATACATGGGTAATTGAATGTCGAACTTTTTTATTTAAATATCTAACACAAAGTATATGAATCCAAGATAATATAGAAAATTCATTATAATTATTACTAAAATAAATGTTTGCAACCTTGTAAAATCGATAGTCTAAATATTTTGTCTAAAAATGATAGTCTAAATAAATATTACTTTTAATTTGAATTCTTTTAAGTGTTTTTAATTATCTTTTGAGTAACATTGTCATTGTCTTCATCTTTACTATTTGTTCTCTTCCTTTTTGTTGGTAGTGCGTTATTTGCAATTCGGTTATTGCTGGTAGCATAGATGACAAAGTCATGCAATGAGATTATGATATAGGAGCTATGGACTTTCATTTAGGTGTTCTACTTGGGGTTCATTTGGTTCAAGTTCAACCATTATTGTTGAATGAGTTATTGTGGATAAAGAAATCCCTAGTTTAAGAAAAAAGATTAAATAAATTAATAAAAATTTGAAAATTTAAAATATTATGTATTTCAAAGATATTAAAAGGTAGTTTCTCGCTTCAATTTGCTGAGTAATGGGTTATTTGAGTACTTTTATTGTCAACAAAACCCCCAAGTAGTTAATATGATTGGTTTCAAAGAATTTTTAGCACTTTTAGTCCCACGACTATCGTAGTACTTGCACGATTGGTCCACGACTTTTAAACTTTGCAATTTTGGTCCACGACTATTGTTTTTGTTGCAAAAATGGTCCTTTTTCTGTCGGAAAATAAATCCGGCGGTTTTTCCGGTAATTTTTCGCCGGAAAAAAAAAAATATCGGCATATTTTTTGTCAATTTTTCGTCTGAAAAAATTCCCATTTCAAGTAGGATTAAAATGAGAATTTACATTATTGAAAACAATTTCCCTTTCAAGCAGGAAAACATCGATTGTCATATTTAACACGTCATCTATTGCCGAAAAAAACTAATTCATTTTTAAAAAACATGTGATCGCGTCAGTCTGGACTCTAAAATTATTTTGATTTTGGTAAACTAATTAAAGTTAATTCTAAAAAGGGGAATTTTGAATTTTTTAGTTCAAATTTAAATTATTTTAACTTTTTAGCCAATTAAATACTAAATTCAGGTTTCAAAAAAAAAGTATTAAATTCAAAATTATTAGTACAAATTCAAGATCAACAAAAACAATATTATTAAGATTAAATTTAAACTAAAAAGTAAAAATTATTTTGAATTTGTACTTAATTTTACTAAGATTAAATTGCCTACATATTTTTTAAGAAATGAATTAGTTTTAACTTTAAGTTTACCAAAATCAAAATAATTTTGGAGTCCATACTGACACGATCTCATGCATTTTAGAAATGAATTAATTTTTTTTATTTTGCAATAGATGGCGTGTTAAACATGACAACTAATGTTTTCCTGCTTTAAAGGGAATTTTTTTTCAACAATGTAAATGCTCATTTTAATCATAATTGAAAAGGGATTTTTTTTTTGACGAAAAATATGCCGATATTTTTTTCTGGCGAAAAATTGCCAGAAAAATCGCCGGATTTATTTTCCGGCGGGAAAAAGGACCATTTTTGCAACAAAAACAATAGTCGTGGACCAAAATTGTAAAGTTTGAAAGTTGTGGACCAATCCTGCAAGTACCACGATAGTCGTGGGACTAAAAGTGCTAAAAATTCGGTTTCAAACTATTCTTTTTTATTTTTTTTCATGGTATTAAAGAAATACATATGTATCATTTTTTGTGTAACTACTAATTTATTTAATTCAATAAGAGTAAAATAGAGTGATTCCGCTTCAATTTGTTGGTTATTTGAGTACTCTCTTTGTCAACCAATCACCAAGTAGTTAATATAATTAGCTTCAAATTATTTTAAATTTTTTTTCATAATATTAATAAAATACTTGGTAAATAAATATATAACATTATTTTGTACTATAACTTTGATATTTAATTACAAGATATTGTAAAAATAAGATAATGGACAATGTAATGAATATGAATTGATAAATTTGAATGTAAAGAATCTTTGCATGAGAGAAAATAAAGACAATATAACTAATGAAATTATTTCTCTTATTTAATTTAATTTTTTGATAATGAATAATTTTTTTCAAATAAAGGTATTGTAGACACATAATTCTAAATTAAATAAATACATATGTATCATTTTTTGTTGTAGCTACTAATTTATTTAATTTAATAAGGGTAAAATAGAGTTAGAAACTTAATTATGTCATATTTGATCGAGATGAGGTTCGAACCTAACACCTTTATTATAGAAATTAATGGGTAAATAAAAAGTTAACGGAATATTAACGGAAAATATAATATTTAACGGAAAACTTAACGGATAATCATAAAAGTAAGGTTAAATTAGGTAATCTCTATTAATAATATTAATCTGAATTATCTTAACCATGGGCTTGTTTGGTTATCAGCGGTTAGCGGTTAGCGGTAGCGGTTATCAAATAGCGGATTGTATTAGCGGGTTTGACCAGCCGATTGTATTAGCGGTTTGTAAAAAGATGTTTGGTAAAATTAGTGGTTTAAATTAGCGGTTAACATGTAAAATGACCAAAAGGGTATACATATTTTTCATAATAATAATAATTATAATGATTTTTTTAGGATAAATAATAATAATAATAATAATAATAATTTAATAAAGAAATAAAAAACTAAAAAAAAAAAAAATAGAACATAAGGGGAGCCAGTTTGGCTCCCCTTTAGTTTGCCACTTTTCCCAAATTAAACATAACATTATTTTTGCCACTTTTCCCAAATTAAACATAACATTATTATGGCTTGGCTAACTGGCGCACGGTTCAATTTATATATATATATATATATATACATACATACAAGGGCATTTTGGGGAAAGAGAAACCTTCCCCCAAAAGGCCAAGTGAAAAAGCTGCACATTGCGGCGTTTTCATTTTCAACGGTTTGGAGCAAACCGCTGCTCCAAACCGCTGTTAACCAAACACCTTCTTTAGCGGTTTGACCATGGTCAAACCGCTAAAGTTGGTCAAAACCGCCAAAATTTGGCGAAACGCTATTAACCAAACACACCCCATCTATTTGATTAAATAATTCATCCGAACCATCCATTTGATTAAATAATTTGACCGCCATTTTTCTACCCATTTTATGTCTAACTCTCTTTGGCTCTTATTAGTATAGTAAATTATCAACCCTTGTTGATCGATATCGTAAAAATCTAAATATTTTAATTTTCTCTTATGCATTTTGAAAATATAAAATAAGAAATCTATACTATATATAAAAGCATTATCCTCCTCCAAAATTTCCCGCCCAAACGTAGAGGCATTTTAGTAATATGGTAATTATTATTCTAATTATAATTAATTAATATTATTCTATCATAATATTAGTAATTATGGTAATCATAATATATTAGTATATCATAATATTAGTAATTATGGTAATCATAATATATTAGTAATTATGCATTAATGTAATACCACTGAAAATTGTTTATTAGTAATTATGCATTAATGTAATACCACTGAAAATTGTTTATAGTAATTAATTATTATGATAGTATATTTATATTTTATAGATTAATACATATACGTGCATATAGTATATTTATATTTTATAGATTAATACATATACGTGCATCTATACTATTAATAAAAACAATATCCTCAGTTTTAACTTCCCGCCCAAAACAGACCTATAATATTATGGTTTGCGTAATATTATAAAATATGGTAATACAGTTCTTATCCCTAATACAATGGTAAATTAAAATAGAATTCCTAATAAAATATATTCTTCCCTACGTTCCTATTCGTAATACAATTCTAGACTAGAATTACTAATGGTAATAATTCAGTATATATATTTCTCTGCAATGCAATCTATACTATTAATAAAAACAATATCCTCAGTTTTAACTTCCCGCCCAAAACAGACCTATAATATTATGGTTTGCGTAATATTGTAAAATATGGTAATACAATTCCTATCCCTAATACAATTGTAAACTAAAATAGAATTCCTAATAAAATATATTCTTCCCTACGTTCCTATTCGTAATACAATTCTAGACTAGAATTACTAATGGTAATAATTCAGTATATATATTTCTCTGCAATGCAATCTATACTATTAATAAAAACAATATGCTCAGTTTTAACTTGTATTATGGTATGGTGCGTAATATTGTACAAAATATGAAAATTTGCGTCATATTGTACAAAATATGAAAATCTAGCATAATTCAACCCGCAAGGCCAACCAATTTTCTGAACGACATTCGTGCATGCATGTGTCGGCGCACGAGTCAAGCCTTTTTAAGTTCATTTTGGGATTTCATTTGCACCCCCTCCCCCCTGCGTGCGAGAGAGAGCCTCTATGCTATACAATTCAATAAGCCTTAGAAAAACTCTTGTATAAGTAGTGGTGCAAACCACTTCTCAAACCAATGTGGGACAAAAGTTTCTTGAAAGGTTTTTTTTCTATATTTTTCTAACTCAAATGGGTCAACTTTGAGAACCAATTTCTCATTCACCCATTATCAGTTTTGAGCGTACAATATATCAATCTTTTCGTCTAACTACGAAGAACACGAATCCACGTTGACCCGACCCAAATCGAAAGTGGACCCACATATATTTGTACCACAATATTGCCAGTAAAATGTCATTTTATGTTAATTTTTTTCCAACAGTTATTTGTCCAGAGAATATCAACGTGTTGAAGGAAGAAGATGATATATAGTGAAGGGCAATATCATCTTCACTATATATCATCTTCTTCCTCCAACACAACGCTCTACGGTCAACCAACAATTACTCAACTGATTATCCCATTACTCCCATGTAAATTTTTTCTCTAATATAGTTATACTTACTGAATATCAAAATATAAGTGTACCTCAAGATCTTGCAATAACTAACCGACAAGTAATTAAATTAATGAATATGATGCAATAATGTAAATTATATACCTATTGCATTTATACACTTATTTTAGAACACTGAATTTTTGTGATATTTGTTGCATGCAAGGAAGACTCATACTATAATTGCATTTATACACTTATTCATACTCATATTCGATGTTATAATTTCTATAATTGTATATCAATTCAAATATTTCTTAAAATATTATAACAAATTCATTCCGTGCAATGCACAGGTGAAAATACTAGTAAAAGTATAAAACTATTCCTTATCAAACATGTGAACCACTTTTTACCAATTAAAATCCAGAAAAAGTAAACAGTACTGAAAATAAAAGTGCAACTTGCGTTATTAAATCCTTAAATGGAATATTCGAATATAGTGTGTTTTCGCTAAGAAAGCGATCTCTTGACTTTGGATCCTCCACGACATGCACGCAGATTAGTTTAATAAAAAAAATAAAGTTGGTGGATGGATAATTAAAATTAGATAACAGTATGTGTGATACTCATTAGGAATAAAGTGTTATTACTTATGAAAAATTATAATATGTCTGAAGAAAAATGTAATATTTTTACATTTTAATTTAAAAATATTACATTTTTCCTTATAAGTAACAAACACTTGACAAAATTACTTATAAAGAAAAGTGTAATATTTTTATGGAAAATGTAATACTTAAAATTATTACATTTTCAAAAGTATTGCACTTTTCATTATAAGTAACAAACACTTTATTCCTTATTAGTATTACATACAAGGTCATTTTTAACATATTAAATATTTATTTTTGATGTATTAAATGTTTATCTTTTGATGTTTTATTTTTAATATTACCTAAAAATAAGCCCATAATACTTATAAAAATAAAAATTTTAATATACTAAAAATAAATATATATCAATGATTTATCTAATACGGTAAACTGTGGTTATATATGGTATGATTTATCACCTATAATTCATAATTAGTTAAAATTAATTTTTTTTTAAAAAAAAATAAAAAAACAACAACAACAACAACAAAACAAAAACTTCCGGCCGGAGACGAAGGTCACCATCTCCGGCCATGGAGACGAACCGGCCGGAAGTTTTTGTTTTTTTTTTTTTTGTTTTTTTAATTTTAATTTTAATTAATTATTAATTATTTTATTTAAAATTATTTTAAAATATTATTTTTAAAATTGGTAACCGGCAAAGCAGGTAAAACAGTCAATTGGATCAAATTGCATTATTTTATGTAGTTTAGGGACCCAATTGCATTGTTTTTTAATTTGATAACCTAATTGCATTTTGGTGTGTAGTCCAGTGGCTTATTTGACCATTATTTCTAAAAACAATGGCTCTAGAATAAATAAATTAATATAAAAGTTGTTTTAGAAGAAATAAAATGAAATAATTGGAATTAAAAATTGAAACAAAACGATAAACTAAATTTAAAAAAAAAAAAGAAAAGAATATGAAGTGCATGTGATTTGTGAAATGCAATCATCTCTGCAGGCTAAAGATTCCAACACAATGCAATCAAAGCGCAACTTCAGGAAACTTAACAATAATATCCACCATTTTTAAAATATCAATTGTCTAGCTTATGTCCCCAAATTTATCTTATTCCATTTTATTTTGATTTTCAAAAAAGTCCAGAACTATTACTAGTTTTGGGTGAATCTTATTTTGTGACATTAGTAAACAAAAAATTACACAGAGATAATAATCTTGATTATCTATATCTTATCAGATTAAATCGAAAATATCAATAAATAACTATCATATACATATAGTGGAATTTAAAACCTTGTAATTGTCCTGTATTATATTTTTGTTTATTTGGTTGTACCTTTACATATGCTTTGGTTTAAAAAACTTAGATATCAGTGCACATAGCTTATATTGAGTGGATTGTAGTATATTGGTGACACATTAAAAAATGAGATCTTGACAATTTTAAACAAATATTTCATTGGTGGGATGTAAAGTAGCACTTAGTCACTTAAATAACTTAATAAGGAAATGATTTTTTTAAAAATAATTTTATAGCAATCAAATCAATACTTAATTATGATTTCAAAAAAAAAATCAATACTTATTATTTATTAATTGTTGTATACGATGGGTAGTGCTTTTTGACAATTTCCAACAGTATCTATAGTGTAAAGGCTTAGATACACTTAAATAGATATTTAATTCTTGAATTGGCTTAATATTAATTAAGCAATTAAACTGTTTTCATAATGCAATTTTCGTCACTTAATTATACTCGTTACCACTTTTGGTCCTACAATAATTGTTTGCGAAGTGGCTCTTTTTTGTTTTGAGTTCTATTATAGTTGGGATTAAAAAATTTATTCTCACAGATAATTGAGATCATTGAGATCATTTAGCAAATAATTGATTAAGGAAAAGTGGTGATGGTATAACTAAGTGACAATTTTTTTAAATAAAATAATCCATAGATGAAAAGTAACATTTTTTCTTATAATTATGTTCTCATAAAACTCCAACTACAAATGACGTTAAACGTTCAAGTTAGTCAAATAACTGAATTTACAATTATTTTACAATAAAATGAACAAATTTATAAAAATTAAAGGAGGTGGGCCAACACTATATTTATAAATCAAACACAATTGAGAAACCAAAAAATATCCTTCTAATAATTAGATTAATTTTTATGATATTGTGTCTTAAGATATTGTATTTTATATTTAATTTATTAATATCTCTTGTCTTATTAGAAATACAAGAGAATAACTGTATGTAACCTACAACACCGATTTGAATTCTTTTTAAATGATTAGGGAAATTCACAAGCATTATCCAATGATGTGTATCAGATAAATCATACTATTGTGTACTAACCTGCAAATCACATATGAGGAGTAAATCGTAGTATAAATACTCTATGTAATGAGCTCAATCAAAAGTGTGTTGATACGAATTTAGAATCAAATTTCACATTTTCGGTCCGTCTTTCAGGATAATTTATCCAAAATTTGAACTTTTGGTAGTAGAGAACTAGGTAGGCTGGTAGGGCATATGCTTAGATCAGTGGCACGAGCAATAGGCTTGCGCTTTAAGCAAATAATGGATGTTTTGATTAGTTTACTTAAAAAAAAAAAAAGTATTATATTTCTGTTTAAAGAAAGAGCAGCGATTATATTTCAGTATGATGATAAAGTCCCAGGTGGTATGCAAGACCTTGAAGAATCAAAACTTGTTTTATGTAACACAATTTGCGAATTCAAATTTCATTAGCTTAGCTAGAATATTTGATTCTATGTCATATTGTATGGAATGCCCTTTCATTCCATGGAACCTTGTTGTAAGTGTTTTTAATGTTTATTAATGCAATTTAACCTTTAAAAAAAAAAAAAAAAGAGCAGCGATTGAGATCTACCCATCTTCCTATAAACAGCAATTTTATTTCTTTATGAAAAAACAAATAATATTAAATATTAATAAATGCCCATTCTTTTGCTTTGTTGGGCTGCAAAGCCCACTTTATTCACGTGCAACGGTGCAAGTGCGAATTTTTATATCATGAAAAATTGAAAATCCACCAATTACTCAATTAGAGACTAATCCAATGACCTTCAACTTAAGTGCCACATTCAACTTAATTAATTAACTAAACACATACGGAGTATATAATATGCAGAGTTCATGTAATAACATACTCTTAAGTCTTAAATAAAAAAAAATGATAAATTATATAATTCATCAACCTGAGTAGATCAAGAGTTACAAGGTTGGTTTTATTAATATTGTAAACTTAAAATTTTATAATAATTATAAAACTAACATTATTTTTTTTTTTACTAAATGCATCAACCATTGATAAACTTTTATTATATTGAATACAAATTCAATACTTTTTATATTTATTTTTGGATTGTATGCGATGCAAGAGGTACAAGCTTCAATCGACACTTGAAAGTTTTTATCTATATACATAAAGCTAAGGTAACAGTATTTATCAACATTGTACCATGTTTATTTGTACTCATTGCCAATCTCAAAGTTTTAAGTTTGTATCGAGTAGTATGAGATATAAACTCAATATTTTTATCATTTACTTCGGATGATACCGAATGTGAAGAGATTAGATGTCCATCAATATATAGAATTTTTCTCTACCTGTATATATGTAGTGATGTATGGTAGTGTAAGTATAATGATATACTGTACTCATGTTCCTGTATATTTTATTGTGATGGAGTGTTGGGTAGTCATAAACTAATATAGAATACTTTGGGGGAAGAAGAATACTAATTTGGGTGGACGGTGGACCACAAAACAAAGATTAATCTATTGTTAAATGATCAGAGTTTCTTGAAAGTTCAATGCATTGAATTGATTGGATGAAGTAGACGAGTTAGATATGTTCATAGGAAACCGCGCGTGCTTAATTAGTTGCATCGGCGTTTCGAGTCCTGATTTGTGCGTCATTACAATAATTAATCTTATTCGCGGTCTCCACTCTAGCTTTAGGCCGGGCCGCCGGGGGGTTTTCACTGCGTGTAATTAGATAAAGTTTATCCAAATTAAATCTCAAGTTATATGGACCATAAAAACAAACAATTCATTTGACCTGCCTTAATTATGGAATAATGATTGCTACAAAAACTACAAAAGAAAAAGATTAACAACTAAGATGCCATTAATTTTATTTTTATATTGACTTTCTTCTTCTGTTTTTTTTTTTCTAAAAAAAAAAGTTTAAACCCAAATGTAATGGTTCATCACTCTTATCTTTCAGAGATAAATTGCAGAATGTGTCTCAACTAGTTTATAGGCTTTCAAATAGTTGTGCACTAGTGTTCACAACCCCTCCCCTACACAACTATAAATGAAAGATTACGGAAGATCGATTGAAAAACTACACAATTATAACCATTAAGTCGTTTTAATTGTATTTTTACCATTTTAATTGCTTCACTTTTATCGCTCTTCTAAATAGCCTTAATTTTGAAACTATACATGAAATTAGGCAAACGAACATTATAGTAGGGGGGAGGCCGGAGGGGGCAGCCAGCCAGCAGAAGTGTGTTAACGAACTGCATGATGCAAGCGGAAAATAATACAGAAAAATAAATTATTTTGATTGGTGATAACTGATAAGCTAACGAATTGGGAACTGAAGCAGCAAGCCAGCAAGCAACCCTTCCATTCACCAACAGACCAATCCTTCAAATTATTAATCTGCTCTCAACATTTCAGCCACATGCAGTTCAGCTTTCCAAGAAATATTACTTTTTAAATAATAAATACCAATAATAGATATATGGTATATAAAAATAAAAGTATACCTTAAAATCTCAAATCTAAAAGTTTCTCGCCGTTAAGAAAATTGAAAGAGAAGATAAATGATAGAATTAGACATATCAAATGAGAACACAATTTTATCAAATGAACAGTTTAATGTAAAAAGCGCATCTACCCTTCTATATTGAAAAATCAAATGTTAGAATCTTAATATTACAAACAAAATTTACAATAATTATAAAATGAATATATATTTTTTAAAATTTTTAATAATTATAAAATTGACACCATATTTTTTACTAAAATATTAAACTATTACTAAATTAAATCCTAATGGACGGCTTAGATCATACAATAACAAACCTCTTCTAAAACGTATGGATTAATCTTATTCGTTCACATAGGTTGATTAACAAGTTATAGAGCCGTTGATCTGGACATATCAATATCTTAGATTTATCCGCATGTTTTACGTGAGCCTCTTTTCACACATGATCTTAAGCATGCGATCGCGCGCATATATATATATATACACAAAGAAATGCCACAATGTTGTATATTCAATGAAATTTTATTATGTATTCTATTCAATGATATGAAAGACATAAATATAATTTTATCTAACGCAATGAATATTGGATATGCAAACTTGAAATCTCAAGTGCTTTAACAATTATTTAGTTTGCAAATAAAATGGGAAAGCTGGTGGTGAAATATAATACATTAAAGAAACAACAATATCAATTTTTTTTTCATTTGATGTGATTTTATATAATTCATTCAAGTTAAAATCAATTAATTCGCAAACAATTATTAGTATAAAATAACTATGACATAGACAATATGCTATATCATTAAATAAGATGTTTGGTAAAAATTTAATGCAAATAACATTTTTTTAAAAGGTATGAATAAACTATGCAATATGCATCCATCCAACCTACCAAATTGGGCAGCCTGAGTGGCAAGACCAAGATGCTCGCGGCCGTGAGGTCCTGAGTTCGAAACCGTCTGCCACCTCTTTGTGGTCCTTTGTCGGCTAGGATCACAGGGCGAGGGTTTACTCACATACTCGGAAGAGGAGTGGGGTTTGCTTCGATAAACCCAAATTGGGCAAGGTGATCACAAGGTCAATAGTCAAAAGCTAGGAAAAAAATCCAATTGCAGGTCTCAAAAGCTAGGAAAAAAATCCAATTGCAGGTCCCAATGCGTCCCTTAATCCAATTGGGCAACAGTGATTAATAGCAAATGTTTGGAGAAGAGTTTTTACACAATTTTTTTAATTACTACACTAATATTTGTATGGCCATTTGTTATTTTAATGTTGAAATCATATATATACACATTATAGACTATATTAAATTATAAGAAATTTTTATATGGTTCAAACGATACTGATAACGCATTGTATAGAATAGTTTATTGGGGACCGCATTGACACCTTAATTAATTACATAGATAAAATTTGAAAAGAAAAATCAAGGCGAATTTTACTAACAATAGTGTGGAAGTAATCTCTCAAAGTGAAGGTCCAGTAAACAATAATCTAATCTCTATATTTAATTGAGTTTCTTAATTTATATCGGACGTAACGACCTTAATTTAGTATAATTAGTTCATAGCCTGACTTAAAGCTCGGTGTGCACCTCGCAAATTATACTGTGGACCATGGTTCACAATGCAGTTGTGTTGAAAGGAAACTGCAGTTAACGGAATAGAGGTCGTTCATCCGTTCAACACAATTGTAATATCTTTTCAACACAACTGCAGTATCCGTTCAACACAACTGCAGTTTCAGATGGATAACACGGTCTCGGTTCCGCACAACTGCAGTTCCCTTTCAACACAACTAAAATATCATTTCAGCACAATTGTAATATCAATTTAACACAACTATAATATCAATCATGACCCATGATCCACAATGCATTGTGAATCATGGTACATGTATAACGACTGGTGTGCACTATGCACCTTGGGCGACTTTAGATTTTAACTCCGGAAATTCACAGTTCTATTTTTACCGATATCTTTGGTTAGTCCCTTTAACATGCGCCGTGGAAACATGTCACAGACCACGCGTCAAAAGTATAGCGTGGTTAAACCTGACGTGTGCTACTGTGAGGAAACGGTGCGCATTTACCCAGGCCGCGTAAGTTAGCACCTGGCGCTTATTTTTTCAATTTTCCCACCGCATTTCATTTCTTCGGTTCGACGTTCCCCAACCATTCTGCTACTTGCTCTTAAAATAACTCAGCTAAAATCTGTCATTTGTTTCTCCCTTCCTTCTCTTCTTCCTCATCACCGTCTCCATCTCTTTTTTTTATTTTTTTTTTTTTATCTCTCTTCATATTATATACACTAAAAAAATCACCGTTATCTGTATCTCTCTGTTCACCGCCTGTATCTGATCTCCCTAACAGCTTCACCGCTTGTATCTCAAAAACAGCTCTGCTGAGGTTCATCTCCTTCTCCGATCTGAAGAGTTCTCAAAGTTTCAGTTCATTGAACTTTGTGTTTGATTTTCTGTACTATTCTATATATTTATATATATACTGTGCTTATATGCAAAGGATGAAGGATCAAGGTTGAAGGCTGGCGTCCGTGTTTTCTCAAGTATTACTTCGTCTGCTGTATTTGTTTCCGTTGCCTTATGATCATTGATGAGTTGAAGTTGAATGTATTGTTAATTTACGTTGCCGTTAACTTGAGTCGGGAAATTTTGCAGATATTGTGACGGCGGTTGGGGTCCGGAGCTGTCGCCATCTTGGGAGCTTGCTGGTAGTTGAGGTTAGAGAGAGAAGTGGGAAGAAAAGGGAGAGAGAAGCGTGCGGGTGAACTTTTTTGGGAGTTCACGTGAGGTTTGTGAAAATGCCGCATAGAACGACTTACTTCTTTCCGAGGCAATTTCCGGACAGAGGCGGATACGATGCATCGTCAACAAAGTTTCTTCTAGATCACGAGAAGAAGATCGGCGCTGATCAAAATGGAGGAAAGTCTTCAAAGGAGGGTAGCGAGGTCGCATTCAAACAGCTCACTAAGCTACAGGATGAAGATTCCGAAGTTTTGCCATATTCCAATGTATCTGATCGCATCACGGGAGGAGACAAAATTCACGGGAAGCAATTGGCCGCTTTCGTGAATTGGTTAGCGGAGAAGAAGAACAAAGAAAAATCACCACATCAGAATCATCACGTGAAGACCAAAGTAGGAGAAGAAGATGGCGGTGAGGAGGAGGAGGAAGGTGATGAATACAGCCTTCTCTTGCTTCCGACTCCGCCGGAGGCGGTACCAAAAGTGGTCGACTCTGATCACTCTCCACAGGAACAGAAACCATCAATTAGGCCGAAAAACCACAACGCGTCGTTACAGCGGCTATCCAGTAGTGGCAGCAACTACAGTGGGGTGTCAAGGAAAGAGAAGGGATCAGGTTTCGAGAGGCAGGTGGCATTGCAGAGGCTACCGAGTACAGGTAGCAATCACAGTAGTGTGCTGGGGAAGGAAAAGGGGCTTGGTGTTGAGAGGCAAGTATCGTTGCAGCGGCTTTCAAGTGCGGGGAGCACTAGCTATGCTGCGAGTTTGTTTTCGGGGATAACATTGGATGGGAACTGGCCGAGTACCGGAGTCAAGGATTCAAATACCTCGACCATCACAGAGGCAGAAGTAGAGGATGCCGCTAAGCAAAGCAGTCCAGAAGAGAGGGATGAACTGGTACCTAGGTTGAAGGAGAGCTATTACTTGCAGCTCACGCTTGCAAAAAAGATTGTGGAGCAAGCAACTCTTGCTGGCGATGAGCCTCTGCTTCTACAAGAATGCAGAAGTGTTAAGGGTCTTGCAGGATCTTCCGATCCTGAGACTGTGTCGTTCCGCCTCTGGGTAAGTACAGGCTACATAGTACTTCGTTATGAAGTATTAATATCGGTCTGCCACTTCAAATTTAGAACTGTATATTTCATTTATTCGAAGTGGTTACATCTTAAGTTGTGGTTCAAATCCAATGTATATTCTTTTAGAGATGTGATCTAGTTTACCAGCCAAGGTCATTATGAAGGTTTGTGAATTGTTATTGGCACATCTCAAAGATCAAATGTGTGACAATCAAATGCCTTGTTGAATTTTCAGGTAAGCGGCTGCTTGTCTTATGCTGACAAGATATCAGATGGATTTTATAACATCCTGGGAATGAATCCATATTTGTGGGTGATGTGCAATAACTTGGAGGAAGGTAGTAGATTACCATCGCTCATGGCACTTAAAGGTGTTGAACCCAGTGACACACCGATGGAAGTGGTCCTCATTGATCGGCGTGGGGACTCAAAGCTCAGGGAACTAGAGGATAAAGCTCAAGAAATATTTTTTGCCGCAGAAAATACACTAGTATTAGCAGAGAAGCTTGGAAAACTCGTGGCTGTCCATATGGGGTGAGTGTATGTTTTTTCTTTGGCATGCTTGTTGAGCCTCCGTTTGCTTCTTTATGAGACTGTTAAGTTTGTTGAATTTAAGGGGATCTTTTCCCGTGGAGCAAGGTGATCTTTACATGCGCTGGAAAATTGTCAGCAAGAGACTTAAGGATCTTCAGAAATGCATCGTGCTCCCAATTGGCAACTTATCAACAGGGCTTTGCAGGCATAGGGCTATTTTATTCAAGGTGATTCTTGAGGCCTACCTTTGTCCTTTTACTTGTTGAGAAAAGGCCAATGATTTGTTGGACATTTGCATATTTCTCTCTGTATTGGTATCTAAGTGATCATTCTTGATTCTTCTCTACAGAAATTGGCGGATTATGTGGGTTTGCCTTGCAGGATAGCTAGAGGTTGCAAGTATTGTGTTGAAGATCACCGATCTTCATGTCTCATAAAAATTGAGGATGACCAAAAATTTTCTAGGTAAACTAAGTTTCCTGATCTCCAAAGTTGTCAAACTAACTAGATTTAGGGTGACAGAGGAAGCATTAAGGAGCAAAAAAACTAGCTTCTTGTCGTCTATTTCCTGTGGATTTCATTCTTTCTTCATGGCTGGAATAGTTATTGCAACTAGTTTCTACTTTGTCTTAGCAGGGAATTTGTAGTTGATCTAGTTGGGGAACCAGGAAATGTCCATGGCCCAGATTCATCTGTCAATGGAAGTGTTCTTTCATTTGTGCCTTCCCCCTTTCAAATTGCTCATCTGAAGGAATTTCAGCTACCTTACTTGGATGATGATATAAGTTCTCAACTACTGAATTCAAATTGTGGACTTCCTTCTCCGGAAATTGTTACCTATCCAGGTATTCTGTAGTTTTCAAACCTTGGACTTTGCTACCAAGTTCTGCATGATTACGTGATGTACAACTTGTTGTGAATGTGACTCAATAAATAATATTGTAAAAGTTGAATGAATAGATGCAATTTCCTTGGGAGTAGAAGTTAAATGAGTCCCACTGTGTTGGATTAAACAGTAGCTTTTTTCATACTATCATCTCAATAGAAAATTGTAGTGCCAGTATATTCAGTACTTTGCCATTCAAAGAATGTTCTGTTTATGTCTGCTACATGAACTACCGAAGGGTTAAATGTTTGCTCGCTACACATTAGAAATTTCTATGTTGCTTTTCAAAGCTGAACAAATTTTATTAAGGGTGCAGATTGGAAATTCCTTCTATTTCTTTTCATATACACTGCTATCACTGGAGAAACTCATTACGTTCTTCATTCTTGCATGAACAGAAGAAGAAAATCATCAAGTTCATGACATTGTCCTTGTAGAAAAGCCCAAGAATGACTGGTGCAGTCCAATTCAACTGTCTGAAATTGAATCACCTAAAGAAGTTAACACTACCGCTGGTGGAATTATGAGAAATGAATGTAATAAACCTGGAGAAGATAATAAAATTGTTCTACTACAGACTTACAGAAAGGAGAATGTTCTATCTAGACCACCTATATGTTCTAGTAGGCCTCCTAAAGTAACTTCTTTTACTGGTAAATCAGATGTATTAGAGGTTGAGAGTAGCCTTGAGAATAAGGAGAAACATCCTGATGCAACCATTCCAAAATACTTGAATCTTGAACCTTCTCTTGCAATGGATTGGCTTGAGATCTCATGGGATGACTTACATATTAAGGAGCGTGTTGGTGCTGGTACAGTTTCCTTCTTTCTACTTCATTTTATTCTTGAGATTTTTCTATTAAGTTACATAAATTGTCTTGTCAATGTTATCAGATTGTAGTTTCCTCATATCAACGCTTGCTGTAATTCTATTATGCAGGTTCATTTGGGACAGTACATCGAGCTGAATGGAATGGATCGGTTAGTAATATACACTTAATTTTCTGTTGTAGACTTGTAGTAAATGATTTTACTTGAGGATTCAGTTAAATCCCACCTTGGTAGGAAACACTTTGCTCCTTAGGGTATCAAAAAATTTTAACCAATGATATTTTGGGTTTGAGCATTTATAATTGGTGCTGAGCTATCTGGGCCAACTTCATCTAGCAAATGGTTCAGTGGGCATCTGACAGAAAATAAACGGGGATGGGCTAAATCATTTTAACAATGTACTATTGAGGAGGAGGTCATTCAGAAAGAAGAAATTATTTGTGGTTTATTGAAGTAATGAGCTTAGACAACGCTGATGAACTTAGCTCGTAATTATTTTATTACATATAATAATCATTTTTGATTTCAGCACAATTTAAGCTGTTAAAGTACAAAGTCAAATGTAATTTTCTGTAACTATACATACCATATGTTGATGCTCTCTCATCCAAATTACAATGATAACAGTATATTTTTGTAATGGCCTCAAAATTTTAATAATAATTTTAAAATATTTGTGCGGTTTAAAAGTATTTTAATCAGAAAGAAACTTAATTTCTTCACAAGTTGGGGAGAATTGGGATCGGTTTCTGATTTCTGGGAAGCAATAGCAATGGTTGGACTTCCAGAAGTATGTGAATAAACTATATGTTGTTGACAAACTTAAAAGAAAGCTAGTGTCAAGTTTAGGATGTCGATTTTGCATAGATTGATTGAATTGAACATTCTATTTAGGGATTATTATCATGGCATATGTTTTCAAGACTCCATATATTATCGTCAACTAAAAAAGAAATAAACCATTGCAGGACGTTGCAGTCAAGGTGCTAACTCTCCAAGATTTTCATGATGACCAATTGAGGGAGTTTCTAAGGGAGGTATGTACCTGCATTGGTTGAGCTGATGATCAAAATCATTAATTTCTTTCCATTTCTTTGGCAAGCCTAATGTTTCTTCTAGCATCCATGCATTTTATGTTTCTTAAAGTCATTAAAGAATTGTTCCTTTCTATATGGTAGTGGAAAAGAGGAGGGAGTCATTAAGAAATATAAGATTCTATGTAGCTGAAGCTTTACCTTAGTAGTACTCTTGGAAAGTGGATTTCATGCTTGTAATATGTATAGGCAGTGCATCTAATACCTGTCTAGATGTTGCAGTTTTGATTCCTTCATTGCATATATGCTTAATGGGAGAAGTGCATTATATCAGGTGGAACACAAACATGTGCCAATTTCATCTTGTATATGTGCTCAGTGTAGTGAGTTTTGAACCAAGTATTGGATTTTGAACATTCATTTAACAAGCTTTCTCTTTTGAAGGTTGCAATTATGAAACGTGTCCGCCATCCAAATGTGGTTCTCTTCATGGGTGCAGTCACTAAACGTCCACATCTATCTATAGTGACAGAATATCTACCTAGGTATTTGATTCTTTTCCTCTGTATTAACTCCCAAAAACATTCTGAAAAGTGCCATTTTTGTTGAACATTGTTTTGCCTTCTTTTGGAACAGAGGAAGTCTATACCGCCTGATACACCGGCCAGCTGCAGGAGAAATGTTGGATCAGAGGAGGCGGTTACGCATGGCTTTGGATGTGGTTTGTGCCAACTTCAAATATTCTTTCCTGAGACTGCTAGTAATTTGAGCTATAATGTTTTCTTATAAATATATAAACTATGCAGGCCAAGGGTATCAACTATCTTCATTGTCTTAGTCCACCTGTTGTTCACTGGGATCTTAAATCTCCTAATTTATTAGTGGACAAGAATTGGACTGTGAAGGTAAAAGGAATGCAATCTACTCTACTGAATTATGAGATTGTTTTCTGTTATACCTATAACATTACTTAGTTCAATATCCTCAGGTTTGCGATTTTGGTCTGTCAAGGTTTAAAGCAAACACATTCATATCATCCAAATCTGTTGCTGGAACAGTAAGTCCATTCTTGCACCTACATATTGGCTATTTTTATCCAACATAGCTACATTTAGAAAAAGATATCCATGGGCATGTTAAATTTTATTTGGAGGGTTCTTGTACTTCATGTAGATATGAAGGTTTTTTTTTCCCTGTGTCACATTGGTCCATTTATCATATTAGAAGCTTATCATCACAAATTGTTTGGGCCATGTTGAATGTAATGAATGCTTAGTTTAAACCTTTTTTCCATTGACCCATGGCATGAGAGCCCGGGCAAAATCTTTTGTTACTTGCTTCTCTTTCTTTTCCCCCAAAACCTCTTGTAGCACTTGGATATTGGGCTGCTAGTTGCTGATACTGATAGTGTTTGATAAATGTCAACTTAGCTGCATAGTCCGGTGGTTTTGCTAGTGTTTCTTCCTAGGTTTGGATTAATAATATTCTCTCTCTAAGCATCATTTATTTTGAAGTATTGTTTGTTGCTTTTAAATTACACTGGTGCTTTTTTCTTTTTTCTTTTTTTCATCTGCTTGCTCATGATTTCCAACATGTTGATGCATCTACAATGGGTCTCAGTAGAACATCTCCAATTTGGATTCAACTCTTGCAATCAATCAGCATCTAACTGTTGTTTTCATTTCAGCCTGAGTGGATGGCCCCTGAATTCCTTCGCGGGGAACCCTCAAATGAGAAGTCTGATGTGTACAGTTTTGGTGTGATTTTATGGGAGCTTGTTACCATGCAACAGCCTTGGAGTGGACTTTGCCCTGCTCAGGTTCATAGGATTTATAACATATATAAATCCCCACCTGCTCTGCTGTTTCTGCCTCATCTCCTAACATTTGTTCCTGTTCTTTCAGGTGGTTGGAGCTGTTGCTTTCCAAAACAGAAAGCTTTCCATCCCACAGAACATTTCTCCAATATTGGCATCCCTGATGGAAGCTTGTTGGGATGAGTAAGTAAAACATGCATGTTCTAAAAGCTTGTTTGTGCATGCGAAAGAAAAGATGATTGTTTATATAGCTACTTTGCTACTCGTACTGTCAATGATTTTTTTTTTTGGTTATCATTCCATGAATTTCATTTGTGTCCTTACCATGTTGTTCCTTTGTGCAGTGACCCTGCCCAGCGCCCATCCTTCAGTAGCATCGTGGAAACATTAAAGAAGCTATTGAAGTCTCCTCTGAAATTGATTCAGATGGGAGGAACACAAGGAAAATAAGGAAATTTCCAACAATATATAATTAATGCTTTGAAGCATATTGGAAATTTCCAACAATATATAATTAATGCTTTGAAGCATATTAGACTATGTTTTTGAGAAAGTCTGCGAACCTTAGAGGGATCTATCAATCAAGTATAAATATCTCTTAACTAACTTATTGGAGATAACACAGCATCTGACCATCTGTTAGAGCTGAAACTTGCAATTACACAAGTGCAAAGGTATCTTAACGTATTTTTGCGGAGGAGCCTGATCTGAACTGTGTAATTAGAGATTTATACCAAATATATGTTTATTTATCTTTCAAGTCGATGAAACAGTGCAAGATATTTTCCCTGTTCAAAATTTGAAACGCCGTTTTAGTAATTTATCACTGTTAATTGTAAGGCGTTTATCTGTATTTGTCAAAAAATTGCTTGCCTCCTAATTACTCCACAGTCATGTAATAATTACTCTAGTTATTTATCACATTCCTATAAATGTTATATATATGTTAAGTCATATTATGAGCTGTTTGGCTTGTAAGATTAAATGCATTGAAATATTTGACAATTCCATGCAAAAATTTATTCAGTAAATTTAATGTGATCATTATAAAAATATAATCTTAGATGTACATGATCACTTTTCTGTGCTTTTCTTTTTTAACATATAAATTATTAAAAGCACTTGATTTAATTGGAAGAAAGAAGAAAATGAAGTAAATGAATATTGTGATTTATTTTTTGAATCAAAATGCTAAGAGAAAAAAAATAGAATTATCTTGTATACTAGTATAATTTATATGTTGACATAACAATGACATAAATATAAAAAAAAAAAAAAAAGTTTAGCACTTTCCCAAGCCAATAAAACATATGGGTGACGAGGGAGTAAGTGTATTATTGTTATGTATAGAACATATGCTGACATAACCCTCAATTCACGGTGCATGTAGCAATTTCCCAAGCCAATATTCCGTTGTTGATTAGGGTTGTAAACCGGTCAAGATAAAACAGCTACCAGCAACTATAAGTTGACTTTTCTGACTGTTTTAAAGCAATATTAATATATGGCCTCCGGCCGCGATCGGAATTTGCAAGTTGATTCATTTCTATTTTGTAGTGAGAAATTGAGAGAAAGGTTAACGAAGATGTGGAGCGATCTTCTTCTACAGGCTGCTCTGATTTTGATTTCCATCTTCACGTACCTGTTTATGCATAACATCCCCCAGAATCTCTACTCTAAGCTGCAGATGCGGAGACAAGCCCGTACAATTCAAGCCAGGCGCCACTTCGTACTCGGCGCGCAGCGTTTGGCTCAAGCCAGGACGGCCAAGGACCTGTCGTCGTCGATGAGGATGACGCTGGCCAAGTCAGCCGAAGAAGAAGCCGAGAAAGCCATCGGCATCAACGCCAAGGACGCCGCTCTTCATTTGCTCAAGGCTATGGCTCTGGAGGTGCAAGGGTTCAAGACCTCGGCTCTCGACGCGATGAACGTCGCGCTGTCGCCGCTGGCGGCGAAGTCGCTCAGTGTCCCCGAGAGGGCGGAGGCGCTGCACAAACAGGCGGAATTGAAGCTCGCGGTGAGTAAGGGCGAGCAAATTGACTCGGCCGTTGAGGACCTGATCGAGTCGGTGCGGTTGAAGGGCGATAATGTCAAGGGGCTTTGTCTGTTAGGAGAACTCTATGAAAAGAAAAAGCTGAGCGAGGAGGCACGAAAGTCTTACGAAGACGCTCTTAAAATCCAGCCAGACTACTCCGCGGCCCAGGATGCTCTTGCTCGTTTGAGTTCTTAAGTCATTGCCAAACATCACAAAATGTATCATCTCCTTTCCTTTTTCTCCCATCCTCAGGGATAACTTTTTATACAACCAGCTTGTACCTTCTATGATTGTGTGAAGCTAATGCTAATTGGATTTCACTCTAGATGAAATTCAACAATAATGCTGTTTGGTACTTGCAAAAGACTACTATTTGTAAAAATAATCCTTCCACAATTTAAATTGTTTTGCCTTAATCAAATTCTTGTTCACGTTCTAAATTCCTTAATCTGTAATATTCATAAGCATGATTTTTCGTGTATGCGGATGTTTCAAATATGGAAGCTTCTAAATTGGTTCTTAATTATTAACATGTTATGGATGGAGTATTGCTTGCATTTACCTTTTGCAACATTAGAGATAGGAGGCTGGTAATGGTTATGGTGATTCCACAATTTGAGATAGGGGGATGACAATGGTGATGGTTATTGCACCATTTGAGATATCGGTGACAATGGTGATAGATGGACTGATGGTAATGGAAGCATGTAAATCAAAATCTTAATTAATGTGGTGCTCCAATTTCAGTATGAAGCCTGGTTTCGCTGTCTATTCTGGTTATAACTATGCTTCCGTTTATATGACTATCTGACTTTTGGGCATTCGGACAAGTAGAAGAGGGCTCTTAAATTCCAATTGGTTCTGCAATCTTGAATGAATGACTAGGTGGAAATTGTTGTGCATGGACTGGTATCTTCTGTGCTAGTGTCAAATTTGTTGTCAGGTTCTTGATTTTTACATTACAAGGCACTTGAACTTGGAATATGGGATCCAAATGCCAATTCATTATCTCATTTCAATGATTTGTATTCTCTATTTATCAAGCATATGTGCAGTTGGGTCATTCCAGAAGGTAACAAATATCATTCACCTGAATGTACTGAGGTATGCACATGTACATTCAGGTGAATGATCTTTGTTTGTACTTTTGCCATTGTACATATTTTGCATTTTTGTTAAGATCTCTCTCATAACCAGCTAGTCGGAACTTGGAAGCACCCCACCAAGCATTTGTACATCTTCATCTGTTTTGCAACTTCCAGTGTGGCTTTCAATAATCTTTGTTGCAGAATCCTATTGGAATAAGTTTGACGCCTTTGCAATATCATGATATGAAGGTAATGTGACCATTACAAAATGCCTGCGCATTTCAGAGTGTTGCTCAAGAACATGAAGGGAAAGAGAGGCATGGGATTCTTTGGTTTTCTTCTCTATTATTACTGTTTCATATGCTGTGGAGTTCTGGGTCACTGCTCCCCATATTCTCAAGAGGAAATGGCACAGGGCACATTCTGGATAGGTAGGTGCTTTGTATTGTTCTTAGCAGAGAGAAGCTTTATCTATAGTGTGGTCGTATTGAACTTTTATTACTTTTATTTCAAGTATTC
This sequence comes from Ipomoea triloba, assembly GCF_003576645.1. Classification (NCBI taxonomy): domain Eukaryota; kingdom Viridiplantae; phylum Streptophyta; class Magnoliopsida; order Solanales; family Convolvulaceae; genus Ipomoea; species Ipomoea triloba. The sequence continues at coordinate 35,709,028 of NC_044916.1, read as the reverse complement.
ATGAGCATCATAGTTATTTTATTGGAAATTTGATTGTTTACAAGAAATTATATGAGCATGGAATTCATCATTTGTACTATATATTAAGGTCAACCTTGACTCCGGTATAGTGGTATGAGTCTCGAACTAAAATCTTTCTTACAGAAAATAACAGCGATATCATTATATTACAAAGTATAATAAAGTATAAAAATGGAAACAAGAGATATAAATATGTTTTTTTACAATTTTTTAAAAATAGGTATAAATATTATTAATTGTTTAATATTTTTTTCTCGAGAAATAAATTTTAAAACCTTTTTTTTTTTTTGAAAATTCGAGAAATAAATTTTAAAACCTAAAATTGCTAATCTTAAAAAGTTGTAGCGTGCATTATAGTTAGCTAGACTTCATATTCTACTTTCCCCCAAGTCCTCCAGACTTGACCAGTTGACCTCGTGCTCCTAAAGTCATGCACAAACGCGGCGTTTATGGATGAATACTTGTAAATTAATAGGTGTATCCCATTGGACAATAGTTATACCATGGACCTGGTGGATCCGTGTTCATTTACATATTTAATGTTTATAACTTGAATGGTGAACATTTAGTATGCATATAAATTTTGAACATTCAATATGTAAATTGTGTATTTTAGATCCGAGTTTGCCTTACACATAATAATTTGTCCCTATTCAAATGGGTCATATTCTTAACTTGATAATTATAAGATTTCAAGTTTATCTTCACTAGAAGCAATCTTATTGGACTTCTCTGTTTGAGCATGTCAACTATAAATAATCTAAATTGATTAACTTCAATGTGATCTTTTGTCGACTAGAGTTACATTGCGAGTTCCATCCATAATACATATGTTGTTGCTAGTTTTCTCGTATTTTTTTTAAACTTCTAAATTATAATTAATATATGTATTAATGTCAAACGGTTGGTACTTGGACAGGGCTTCATTCGTCATTCGACCCTTTACTAAACTATAGTATAAATAGGTGGGGGGAATCTGGATGAGAATTGCAGTGCGGAACAAGATTGATGAGTGAATCTACTCTTCTGAGTTGAAACACTTTATTTCAATTCACTGCTTGTCTGAATCGCAAAACCACAAACAATAGAAAATCGAATTCTGTATTTTGAATGTAAAAGTGAGGAGTGTTGAGAGATGGGGTGAGAGATCGAGTATGGACGCCAAGTTGTTGTTGTTGTTATGCTGTTGCTGCATTGCCGCAGTGATGCTTGCAATTGTTGAAGACGGTTTGTTCAGCTCAAATGAATGCTCATGTGATACCTTGCAAGCAACAATTAGAAGATATGAATGTATGAAAGATGACTTTGGCCTTCTCAACTCTGACACAATTCCATGGTTGAAAGTCCAGCTCATCTTGGCTTTACTGTTAGCGTGATTTATAACCTTTTTTTAAAAAAATTTTTTTTTTTTGCACCTTACATTCTGTTATTCTGTAATCATTATACGGAGTATTATTAAATGAAATGAAGCATACTCCCTCTATCACATTTCGAACTTATTTGGCAATGAGTTATATTAACAGAGTAGTTTGGCTTACTAAAATTAATGAGCAAATTTCAGTTTTAACTCTTGATTTTGGTAGCATTCAAACATTTTTAGCCTCGATTATAGTAGCTTTTTTTGGGTGTAGTTCAGGATTTTCAGATGGATGCGAAATTATATTATGCTATCATTGCTACATTTAGACACAATCATTTAATTATTTGCTAAATGCTAGACACACTTTTTTAATTATTTTTTAGGACGACTTTTATTTACTTGTTATAATTAGTTTTCAATTAAAATTTTGTTATTTCACCATTTATTTAATAAAGAGGACTAATATTGGAAATATTTAATAAAGAAAAGTAAATACAATTTTATCATTCAAACTTTTGCTCTTAATTTCTCTTGTTATCCCATAAACTCTTTTAATTCAATTATTATTCAAGTTATTCCATTACTATATCACATCTCTGGCTTATGTTTCCGTTACGCCATGGTCGTCTTGATTGCTACTTTTTGCATAGAAAAATTATTTGTGTTGAGATATGTTGACTGTTGAGCCTCCGCAACCAACGGAGTTCGTTACGTGGCGGCTATTCTGGGTCGTCTTCGTCCTCTAAGTTTCTTTTTTGCACTCGTAATTTTTACTACTTTATACCCATTTTTCTAAAAAAAAAAAAAGAAAAAAAAAAGAGGGTAAAATAGACGTACCCATAAAAAATTCAATGAATAGTTGAAGAGACTTTTCAACACTGTAATAGACGTATAAGACTTGGATTGATAGTGTGGTACCCATTAATTAAATTCAATCTTGTGGAAATTAATTGGGAAGAAGAAATTTTGCCAAACACAATCAATGGATAGTTTCTACGAATTTTCATGGAAGACTTTGACAATCGTGTTAGGATTAGGGACTTAGGATGCAATGGAGTTGAGTGAGTCAAAATTTAAAATTCAATTTAATTCAATAAATCTAAATTCAGCTCTAATTTTTGAGCTTGAGTTCAACTCGACTCAAATTTAATCAGAAAAAGTTCATTAATTTATTTTAACAATTTTTTTATACAAAAATTTGTAATTTGTAATAATAAAAATTTTACAACAAAATATTTTAGCAAAACTTAATAATATATATAAATTATGATCATTTTATAAAATATAAATATAAATATATAGCTAAATATGTAATATTATATTTTTAAAAACACTAAATTAAATTCAGAAGTTGTTAGCTCAAGCATGCTTGAATTCAACTAGACAAGAGGACAGCAATTGAATTAAATTTAAATACTTCTCGAATTAAACCCGAGTAATTTGACTCACTTATGACTCAAGCCTTAGTCATGGTAAATGATTTTTTTTTTCTTGTATGCATTTGAGATTAATGAATTATTGAACCTGCGAATTTCTACTAAAATCTAAAAGACAATGTTACTAAACATAGGTCATAGTACATAATATTATTTTGTATATACTAGGTTAATTCAATTAGGAATTAATTATTAATTGATTTATGATCCTATATATTTTCATAAAAATATAATGTACAATATCAAAAGAAATCGTTAAATCATCATAATATACTCTCCACAAATTTGTTAGGTTGGGGAGTGAAGACTGAAGACCCTGAGGGCAAATGAGCGAAGGGAATTTGCCTATTGAAAGTAAGAATGTAACTACATTAAAAGTACGCTATACATTTATTATTGCATTGTGAACTTTTATTCAAGACATTAAAATATTAAATTATCAATTTTCAAAGTTTGTTCCCTCCCCACCCAATTATTAGTTCCATACTAAAATATGGTAGGGGCAACCCATTCCATTTCTAATGGGAGCAGTTTATTGATCTTCTTGGTTTGAACTGGTCAGTAATGAGTAACCTAAGTTAGTTTATCTCCTAGTGATTTTTGCTAGCTAGGTCACAAGGCCAAATTTTTTCAGCACACACTCTTGAATAGTGGCTGTAAGTTTCCTTCGTCAGGCCAAGGCAATCACTCATTGGAGCAAATATGGTTGATTAAGTCCGATTCTTGTCAAAACCCTCTCATCGAGTCCATCGCATAAGATCTTTTTAAAGTAATTTACTTTTTCGTGTGGTCTGTAAGCTATTGCATAGGAGCAAGTTTACCCAATGCACATAAAAGAAAAAATGGTTGACTAAGTCACTTCATTGGCAAAATTTGTCATCAAGAAATGAATAAATATATGTTTTATCTCCTATAAATAATGTCATTCTTAAGTTGAAACACACTCACAACACAGAAACAGAAAGAGATGATGAGTATACATTGAAACAAGAAAGGCAGAAAAGTAGAGTGTAGAGAACAAAACAGTTGTGTCTGTTAGTCAGATGACAGCAGGGAGGAGGAAGACAGACATGAAGCTGTCGTATTATGCGTTGTTGGGAGTAGCGATCGCATGTTTCGGAGTTGGCTTATGTTTCCCTGATGCTTTCGTCACCTTCTCGACCACAACATTCGTAAACTTTTTCATAGCCAAGTTGCTGGTATTCAGATATGTGGCGCCGCTACGACCCTCGGTTTCTGTTCTGTCGTGGCTATTCTGGGTCGTCTTCATCCTATCAGTTTATTCTTCTCTGTACTATGTATTTTACAGAAACCAGATGCACGTAGCTCTGTACTAGACCAAAGACTTGTGTTAATCCATTATTATTTACGTTTGTTTGTGTTTTTTAAGGTTATAGTTTCTGGATCTTGATTTCATGTTTGGCATAAGCTGTCAACGCATCATGAGCCATGGGGCTATGGGAATTTGAATTGTTTGTGTAATAAAGCTCAGGATTGGGTTGTGAATGATTAGGTTGCAAGTGGATGCAAAATATAATATAAAGAAATGTAGTATGTTTTTTTCATGGAAATAAAATCATGGACATTTTGAGTTGTAAGCCTGGATCCCACCATAGAGGTACAAGGCTTCACTACAAAAAAACAAAAAAAAAAATCGCATATTTTCGATATATGTTAGCAATATACATGAAGCACTTTCGATGAAGCCAAACTAAGTTGTCTATTGTTGAACGACTCAAACTGAAAGTCAAACAATTCCGGATGATGGTCGGAGCTTCAGACCGATATCCCCCCTGTTGAGAAGGAATGCCTCGCCCTGTCTCTATTTCAGTGGTTGACGACTGAAAATAAACTATGTAACCATTTTGTCTAATGTCTAATTAACTTTTTGATAAATGGTCAAATTTCCAACGTCAGATTTTAATTACTTGTGTCAACGAAGTGATTCACTACTAATACTTTTTTCTTCTTCTTCTGGAGTGAGTAGAGATTTGAGGTAAAGGATAAGTTGAGAGAGAAATGGATTATTTCTTTTTCTTCTTGATTGCTTACCCCTCTTGGATGGTGTGGCAAGTTGATAAGTTGGTGACTTGGGCGACTGATGTATAAGTATGAAGCACGAATAAATATCCTTTTCATTCGACTTCTTGTGTGTTGTTTTATCAAAGCAATTATTATCAAAACGCATGATTTAGCTCATCTATTAAGGTTTGGTTTTAAGATAGGAAAGTGAAGGTTCTCATAATTAAGTTTGATTTTAAGATGGGGAAGTGAAGGTTCTCGTAATTAAGTTGCAATACCTAAGAGCATCCCGATAGTAGTATTGAGTTTTTGTTTTTGTTTTGTTTTTGTTTTTTTTTGTTTTGTTTTTTTTTTTTTAAAGCTCCCTAGCTATTAAAAAAACAACAGAGAGATCCGTATGCATCAAGGCAATATGATTAGGTTCAAGGCTTCCTCCCCACGGTTTTGGCTACATACTATTTTAATTGCAACCTCTAGAGTTGACCTCCTACTCTCCAAGATACCTGATTCTAGGATTAATCATCTAATCATAGATGTAGTATTGATCGGACAGTCTACCTTGTCTGGCAAGAATAAGCTATGATTTGACTTTCTCTAAGTACCTATAAATAGTCTAACAAAGCTCTCTGATAGCACACAAACAGAAAGAGTTGAAACAAGAAGGGCCAAAAATGGAGTCAAAAATGCATTTCCCAGAGAGACAGATGAAGAGCAACATGCAAAAGTTATACTCATATGCATTATTGGGAATGCTTGCATATTTCACAGTGAGGTTATGTGTACCAGGCCATCCATGGAAGATAGAGCAAATAATGAGAAATCAACTTCGGGAAGCCTTTGTTACCTCGGCTGTTAAGTTTCTCAACTTCTTCGTTGCCAAATTAGTCGTGTTCAGATACGCTGCGCCCCTGCAACCAATGCTTTCTGTTATGTCGTGGCTATTCTGGGTCGTCTTCACTCTCTCGGTTTCTACTTTGTACTCTTGAGTTTTCGTCTTGTTGAAAGCTCGAATGTCCCCTTTTGCTTTGCTTTCCCTGTAAATGAATCTTCAAGGCCAGAACATTAAACACTTGTATTATGAGCATTAAAAAGATGTATCCTTTGAACAGATGATCAAAACAATAACATATTGAGACATCCAGCATTTCAATTTTCAAGCATCCATGAATCCTTTAAAAGAAGCAAAATTTGAAAATGCGGGATAAAATTTACCATATCTCAGTTGTATCAAGGAAAGAAGGTTCATCTGTAGTCACTGTTACATAAAGTACACGAGAAAATAAGAAGGGCACTTTAAACTTATCGGAGCTTTTGACCATCAAGCCACTTGAGCGATGGCATTAGCTCAGACAGCAACAACTTTAACTTTTCATCAGAAACAGCATTTCCCGCAATGTCTAGTTGTATCAAATTCAGATGCTTGAAGACTAAGAATGCTTCCCAGTAATCAGTCGCATTGACAGCATCGGTTGAAAATTGCTCGATGTTCCAAGCACTTCCACTACTGTGGCACAGTGGAGAAGAACACAGGTACCTTCTTGTGTCAATTGAGTGCGCACCGATCTCATTGTATGAGATGTCCAATACTTTTAGCGATCTTAGCTGCCTTAAAGGATCCAAAGCAGTGAAACTGCAAAGTGAGTTCTTGCTTAGGTTTAAACAAGAGAGTAGCTGCATTGCCTCCATGCCTGCACCAAAATTCATAGAACATGGTATTAATATCATTTTCAATTTAAACATTGAGAAAGGAACAGGCAATGTTTCCTGCTACACCTTACGCCATAAATTGATGAAAAGAAGGAATTGCCTTTAAATCAACATGCCACGAGTTCTATAAGTAAGAACTGGAGTTTTGTACCTTCAATTGACCGAAGTTGGTTGCAGCTAAGATCTAGGATCTGGACCCACAAAAGTTTTTCAACACACCCAACTCGAGAAAGTGAGAGGTTATTTAGCCGCAGACATGAATAATTATAAATGATTGAAGAAGATGGTTCTCGATATTGATGGCAGCGTTCCAGCAAAGACTCTTGATTGGAGAATAACTGCAAAAGGACATTGTGAAGATAAACTCAACACTCTCTTTAGAAGATAATTATAAATAAATAAATAAATAATCCAATTTCTATATATTGTATCTCTTCAGAATCTCACTCAATTAGCCCTCATTGCATTTCATTTGCCATGACAAACATCTGCTCAATAAAAAGCAGTTGATCATCAACTTTAGCCCCCACTCAATATGCCCTCTAGTAAACATCAGGTACTATGCTTATTTTGTCCCAGCTTATTTTTGAACTTATTTACACCAAAAAGCAAAAGCTTAGCCAAACTGTAAAAATATAAAAAGGATTTTAAGTTCAATTAAGAGGAAAGAATCTTTTTTTTTAAGAAGCTCAAAAAGAGCATCTTTTTGAAGAAGCCAGAAACCTAGACAAACGAGCACATAACAAGGAGTTCTCTTTTTCCACAGCCAAGGTGAACTCTAACATTCAACAACAAATCATGCCTAAGTGGTTAACAGAAACAAGAAAATCACCTGTCTTAGTAAGACAGAGCTGTATTCATCCTTATAGTACTGAATGTGTGGTGGATCCAATTCCATTAAATCATTGTAAAACTGAAGAACTTCTCCATAGTGGTTGCCAGCATTTGAGTCATTATATGACATCAATTGCTCACGTGCCATCAACAATCTTGCAAGTGTCAACTTTCCAATTTTACTGCAACAAAAGGAGAAATTCATAGAGAAGATCAATTAAAAATTACAGCTCGATGAAACATTCCAACTTGCATAAGTGCATAACAAATAAAGGCACAGGGCATACCAGTTCACTGATAACAATAACTCCCTGCAGTGAGCTATCTCATTGTCGAGTGTCTGAATATTCCAATCCAAATTCCTTGCTTCGTCATCTATAGGCATTCTCATTTGATAGGATGACTTAACTAAAACTGACTCTGGAGAAACAGTTTCATATGTGCAAAAGTTTTCCTCTTTCCAAGAAATTCTCTTTTCATTTTCCATTTCTATATGTTCTGAATTGTAAGGTGGTACATGCACTGTAAACATTAGTTGAGCAGCAGCACCACAGTAAACAGAGCCACTTAAAGAGACGATGCCTTGGGAATGGGAAATGTTGACCTTTACATGATAAGACTCTAAAGATTGGACTCTATCAGGGAAGTTCAGGTATGTCAACCAGGCTTGGGCACACTCAATATCATTTCCTGACAGTGGTCTCCAAGCAAGATCTGTATTCAGATTACCTTCACATTCAACCTTGACTGTCGATGGATTTATATTTTTAACAGCTTCATTAAAGTAGAGAACGAGGGGAAGTGTTCTAGCATTAGACTTGGAACCAGCTAAAGGTGACAAAATAAAATTATCCAGCAAACCATCTCTTGTCAAATGAAGACTAGAGCCATGAGGTGGCCATGAAGAAACCAACAAAGTTGTTAACTTTACTGTCTGATCAAGAAGCCATAGATGATAAAACCAACCACTTTGATCATCTGGATCTGTAAAAAGAGCATTGCGAACGAACTCAAGCTCTTCTGTCAAAACATTCTCCTTGGGAGAATATCCTTTTACATTCTCCTTTAGCAAGCGAATCAGAAGAGCACTGTCAAAAGTCATTTGAACAAAAATTACGATAAGAAATCCTTTTTGGGGAGAGGTTGACACATAAATATTTATTTAACAGCCTCCAGGAGAAAATTTTCTAAACAGCATCTAAGAATCAAACTGCTGCATTTTGATGGGATGCCAAATATGGATCTTGATGTATAGAATGTTATCAGTATCAAATACATTGTGTTATTTGGGTTAATTTAGACCCCTTATCTTTAGTGGGTGATAGAACCATAGAAATAGAAGATCAGAACTATTAAGAAAAATATGTTAAAGTCTATCTAGGATGGTTTAGTCACAGTTAACAGTGTGATATTAACCACAAGCGTTGATATGAATAATCCCAGTATACCTTCTGTTGTGCCAAGCAGAATAATTGCTAAAATTATCATATATCATGTCTGTTGTATATTGTAGTTCCTCCTCATCTGGAATGTTCTTCAATGCCGTTATAAACCTGAAAGAGCAGAGCAAAGAAAATGATTTGAGATGCCACAGTCTGTCTCACTTGCATCAATTTAAAAAATCCAGGGTACCTCCTATAATTCCAAGCATGGAAATTCCGAGAATCTGCCTTCTGGAACTTGGCCAAAAGCCGTAATTCCCGATCTGTTGAAGAATGCCCTTTGCTTAGAACCCACTTACGATGATACCATGCTCCATAAGACTTATAATTGCTCCTCAATGCATTCTCCACCTAATCCAAACATCACATAAATCACAAATAAAATACAGAATAAGGCAACAAGCATATTGCAGCCTATAATCCTCACCCAACCATCCAATTTGAAACAGCAAATAACACTTCCATTTAATAAACTTTCAAGCTTCAACTAACACTATCCAATTAAACCAATTACATTTTTTAGCCTTTATCAGTCCTAGTGATTATATCCTTCCTGTGCCAGCTTGTAACTAAATCTCTTTATTTCAAAATCAGCTCCATACTAAAATTTCCAGAAAAGCTGCCAATTTTTTGCTCTCCTAGGAAGAGTGGAGTAAACATACTAGTCTGAGTTCTTCATCGAGAATTGCTTTGATAGACTCGACATTGTTCTCAGTCTCAGATTGATTAAGTCGGCGATCTACAGCCAACTTCCGGTAATTCCAAGCAGTGTAGTGCTCCGGATTGGCCTCGAGCAGCTTCGCGCTAAGTTCTAGCGCTTCATTATCATAACTGATGAAAAATAAAATAAAAATTACAATAAATATTCACCAAATGAGAAACTGAAAAGCCACTTACTATCAATTATAGATTTACTTGAATTGAGAAATAATTCTTAGGGAGGTAGTATACATTTTATTGTGATGAAAGTGGATGAATTGAGTTTGAAGAGATCGAAGCTTGGCGGCTTTGATCGCTGAAGCTTCTTGCTCTTCTTGGCTTGGAGCTCTTCGTGGTCTTCCATGCATCTTTTCACACAAATTGTGGCCTGGGATCGGAGAAAAGAGAAGATTCCGGCGACCGGATTCAGTGGAAGTCTCTTTTTAAGTTTTGTAGAACAAAGAACGGCGATGAATGGGAAATTTTGGCAAGACGATATCAAATAAAATGATGGATTCCCATTGCCCTTGTACTTTGGCTTAAACTTTGTTTACATTTTTATAATTTTAGCAATTTTCTTTTTAATTCTTTTAAGACATTATTGCATTAACACCCCACTCCCCACTTATTGATTATGAAAAACAAAAAATAAATAAAATTACATAAATCGTAACTAAATCATTCCAATTAAATTTGTATGAAAATTTAATTTGAATTCTTGTTAATTTTTCTATAAAAAAATATAATTAAGAGAACAACTCCAATTTTATTATAAAAGTTAAACAAATTAAAACTTATTCGGTAAAAATTACAGACTTAAAATATACTCTTTTTACTAATTTATTATTATCAAAATGAACAATTTCAAAATAGATAACTAATATTAAAAAAATATTTATATTACTATGATTTTTTTTAGTACTATTGACCGTTCAATATACTTTTTTTGTTAGTTGTACCCTACCACCGGAGTTTGATCCTGTGAGTCTAATGGCGTTCTCTTAAAGAGAGCCACAATGCTTAACAAATGTTGCTATAATTCATTTTTAAGTAAAATGAAATTTTTTAAGTAAAAATATACTATTGACGTTCTCTTAAAGAGAGCCACAATGCTTAACAAATGTTGCTATAATTCATTTTTAAGTAAAATGAATTTTTTTTCTCCCAATTGTTTTTTCCATTTTATCTAATGGCTTGTATATGCAAAGGGCAAATCACAAATGTACATTAAGTGGTACCATCAAGAAATTTTATCTTATGAGCATACTTTCTTCCATCAAAATGGTTTGTATATACAAAGGGCAAATCACAAATATACATTAAGTGGTACCATCAAGAAAGTTGCATCATGGATGACAGGCTGCAAGATAGATCACAGTCATGTAAAATTGAAAAGGGTATAATATTGGTTTGAACAAGATTGGTTTATCTCCTTGTAATCTTTTACCGGTTATAGTCACAATGCTAAACTGATCAATATTTACCAAATACATGACTGTGATTCCCCTCGTGACCCAATAAAAAAAGATATAGTATCACAAATTGTTAAATCAAGATGTTAGAGAAATCGTTTGAATCAAGTCAAGCTAAAGCTGCAATGCCATTTGCATGGATGCAATGGTTTTTTCTGTTATCACACAACTAATGCAACACCAAATAGCACCACAATTCAGAACCTTTTGTATCAAGGTTGACAGTTTTCAAATGGATGATTTTACATAAATTTAATCATCTCTTAATATAGGCTTAAATATAGTTAAATCTATCACCCCCCTCAAGAATTTTCTATCAAAATGCAGTTCAGAATCAAATAATCATGATCAATTGATTATGCATCCATGGATGCCGTCATCATGCCTTGGCTAGCATCCATGACAGATGCAACTTCTTCCATGACATTCATGCCACTAAGAAGCTCCACCTGGCACAGTGTAGGGCTGATTTCCACTGGATTTACCTCTCCAACTCCAAGAATTGCAGCTGTTCCTCCTAAGTTGTTTTCACCGTATGTATGGATGAGCTCCAGTTTCATTTCCATGTGTGACACTCCATAATCTGTTACTTCTAACGCGGTGGCATCGTTTGTACCCAGTTTCAGTCCTGCTTCATCAGTTGTAACGTCTATACTACCAGTGCAGCAGTCAGTGATATCGCTCTTGGGAAGGAGCTTCCTCTTTTTGCGGGATTTCTTCTTGAGCCGAGCAGCCCGACCCTTTTTTGGCTTGAGAGCTGCCGCGGTCTCCTGGTGACTGATTCCCAGATCTGCCACCTTCTTCTTCAACGGAACAACAGTGTAAGAGGAGTAGTCAGTCGGCCTGTTGTTCGACTTGGAAGGATCAGACTCGATGGCCAATAACGCGGTTCTTGCAGCTTTGAGCTCCGCTTCCTTCTTTGTTCTCGCTGCTGCCCCAATGTACTTAACTCCCCCAATTTCAACAGTACAAGAATACAAAGCAGGCCTGCCTGTCACTTCATCCTTTCGGCATTCATACAATGGAATCGCATAATTCATCTTTTGCGCAAATTCTTGTAGTAGGTTTTTGCACAAGCCTGTCTCGTGCTGAAATTACATCAAAATATATAAGGTCAAGCACTCAGATTTTACAATCTGAACCATCCATATGTTTGAATAAAGAGAGAAATACTATTTGGAAGTCTGAAACAGGCTAGACTAGTTATTTAACAATCAACAAAACAAAACACAGAAGCCCTCTTCTCTTACGGGAAGTTCTCACATAGTAGCTCTTCGTGAACTAGGGAGAGAAGAAATGACCAAGCCATCAGCTAACAGTGTCGATTTTAGTCTAGTTTTACTAACAGATAGTATATCAATCACTACTATTACGGGGGTGTTTGGCAAATAGCTGTTAGCAGATTAGGTTAGCAAGTTTGATTAGCGGATAGCATTAGTTGGTTGTAGAAAGATGTTTGGTAAATTAGCTGTTAGCTAACAGCTAATTACATGCAAAATGACCTTCAAGTGTATAATTTATTTTCTCAAAAAAGGCAGCTTTTTGGATTTTAGTGTTTTGGACAATAAGTTGTTACGAAAAGCTTATTAACAAAACACTCATATTGGTTGTTTAATCAAGTCAAACAGCTAATAGTGGTCAAACAAGTCAAAATTGGCCGATTAGCTAACTATGTTACCAAACAAGGCCTACGTGAAACAAAATATCTCATACTCAATTGAGAATATTATTACCATTTGAAAGCTTTATAACCAACACAAAGTGCATACAAAGTTATACCAAAAGGATCCAGAGTACTGAGTGGCTAATCGACATAATATATAGTACAACGGGAAACGGACTAAAGGAGTGTGTCAAGAATGGAGAAGAGAAACAAACCGATGAAAGATAGAGAGCACTTACCACTGGTTGTGAAATGCATTCTTTCCTTTCCCCAGACCGAGAAAGTTCGATGAGAGCAACTTCAGCAGCTGACTGCTCTGCTGCCTTGCGATTAAAAAATCCGGGTAGGGAATCATATCTGGTGTCGCTCAAGATCACCGTTGACCTAAAAGTGGGTTCATGGGAAGGACCTTCCTTTATAGTCTCATAAACAGGTGTTGGAAGTCCAACTTTCTGAGCATACTCTTGCAAGCGACTTTTGAACACATAACAGTTTGATACACCTATTATTATATATCAGAAGATCAGTAACAAGACACTAAGCTAAGATAATAACCATACAACAGTAAACACATACCAAATGCTAGTGAATTGTATTTTTAGCTCAATAAATATGGTTGCAAACAGCTCATGGAAACAATGGTCTGACACAAAAACACACAGCAAAAATAAGAGGAAAGTGATGATCCCCTATCCACTCAGATCTGATGCAAAGGCACAGCAGCACCAAGTCTCTAATTATAATTAGAAGTGGTTGGTGTTATCCTTGAAGGAGAACACTTAAAGCTACAATCACATATCTCCAATAGTTCAATAGAAAGTGCAGCCTTACAATCACCAACAACCCCAAAAAAATTGGTGAATCAAGATTATTTGGCAAATTAATTGAAGTTCATATGTTGGTAGCTTCCCCCAATTCCATTCAAACGCCCCCAATTCAAGAATTGGGGGATCATAATTGATTCAAAAATTCTAACATTTAGACAAGAAATTACCCGATACCCACTAGATTCCGTTTTATTCTTACTCTTTTATTTCCATTTTCACTCACAACCCTCTCACTTACTAGCGTCGACCTAAAGCACCATTCTTTTTTTAAGCAACTTTTTGAAGATCAACAAAAAATCAAACGAAAAGAAAGAATCAAACTTTTTCTTCTCATTTTCACCATCTACAAAAAAAAATACTAATTTTTCAAAAATATACTAAAATGCAGTCCAAATTTACTCTTCAAACAAATAGAAATTCAATTTTTGTTTAGTTTTTATACTCTTTTTATTTTTGCAGAATCAGAAGCATAACTAGGTACAACTGCAGAAGCATAAATGCGTGTTTAATTGAGTTCAGCTAGAACTAATTTGACAATCGATAGTGATGCGTAGGGAGGAGCAGATAGAAGGAAGAAGTACCTTGGAAGCTCTCGCTAGCAGACATTTCAGGTCGGCGTTTCGGAATGAGAATCCGGCCAAGGCAAGAGCTAAGCCGAGAGAAAACCGGACCACCTTTTTATCTTCAAGTGTCTGAGACCTGAGGGACATTTGGTTCGAGAAACTGAAGGGAATTTAAGGGATTTAGTGCCGGTGTCTTTCACGTAAAAAAAAAAATTAAAAATATATATATTTAAAAAAATCTACATACCACACCTTTCAACGCTTGGCATGACAATTCTACCCACACCAAATGAATTTCTCGCACTTTCGCTTACCTTAGTATTAAAATTTCCGCACGATTTAGATAATAAGTGCAAAGATGGAAAAAAAAAAAGTATACATACATAGTGTGCTTATATATATATATATATATATATATATATATATATATATATATATATATATATATGATTGCATTCAAATGAGAACGATGCACCTAGGAAAGAACTAATAACGCATGACATCCGTCCACGTGTTCAGATTTAATGGAAGAGAAACACTGATTTTTTTTTAAATGCGGTGACATTTTCATAAATAATTGAATATCGAAGTGCAAGTAAAATGTATTACAAGTGCAAATAGTAATTTCATACAGTGCACCAAGTATAAGTAAAATGTATTACATGTGCAAGTAAAATGTACACTGAACATCAATAATAAGTGCACCTAACGTTATAACTAGTTGCACCTAACGGTATAATTAGTTGCACATAGGTGCACAAATGTTAACAAGGTAAATTACTTGCACTTGTAAGTGATTTTACTTGCACTTTTTACTTGCAAATGTGCACCAAGTACTTGTAGGAGAAACATTATTGTCGGCGGAACGATAATAAACAAATAAAGAAAAATTGAGGAATAAATGTGATCTTCAAGCATGAAAAATGATGGGCAACCACATTACATCACTAATAATTCAGGGGAGGGGTAATATATGACACGTTTTGAAAATTGATGGGCAATATTTACACCGCTAATAATTCAAGGGCAACATTTATAATTGACATATTTGTGACATACAAAAATTATACGGAGTAATTGTCCTTCTTAGGTTTTTTTTTTTCTTAATGAATTTTTATTTGTATGTTTGTGTGTGAAACTACATGATGGACTATAATTTGTAACCATTTGTCTGGTCCTATTGATTATTATGTAAACAAAAAACGTAAGGAGAATAATTTTGAGAACAATTAGTTCATGTTATTGTGGTTCTTTAATATGGTTATTGTTGTACTTACAATATTCACCAACACAAACAGAGTGTGCATAGTACTATAGTAATGAAGTACTATAGTAATCATAGCATGCCATGTCAATTTGGAACTAAATTTGACTAATCTTTCAATATGAAAACATGAGAATATTTTAATAGTTACATTTTCACTTTTATTCACAACTATCTATGTGACCATTTGTTGGTATTGATCTTTTCAAGTTGACTAAATTTAATTCAACATATTTAAAATCATTAAAAAAGTGAACTTTTGGTGAGAGTAAATAATTTTTTTACCCTCACAAATTGTATGCTACGAACACACAATGTAAATGTTCACAATTTACCTTTTACAAATTCACAATTTGTATACTACAAACACACAATAATAACATACACAATTTATGTGTTTTAACTTAGAAACACAATTTATATTATACTAAAAATACACAGTTTAGGATTAGGGTCTACTTTACAATAGTACTATCAAAGCGGGACGAACCGTCCCACCACAAAGGCCTAATTTTTGACAGGCTTTTGTGGGCCAGCCCGCCAGGCCCCGCGAGCTTTTTTTTTTTTAATATATAATTTTTTGAAAGCATTTTTTTAATATATATATTTTAAATAGGGAATGACCTGCAACTCACGGGACCACAAGCCTTAATGGGCCAGGCCCATTAGACCGATCATTCGCGAGCCATTTTGGTTGTGGCAAATTATTGCATGGACCATGGTTCACACATCTGTGTAGATCAAAAATAAAAAGTATATTATTTTTGTACTGAATGTACATTATTTTTGTATTGTAGGTACATTATTTGATAGTATATATCAAATAATGTACTTTCAGTACAAAAATAATGTACCATAAAATAATGTACATACAGTACAAAAATAATGTACTTTTTATTTTTGGTCCACACAGCTGTGTGGACCATGATCCATACAATAATGATTGGTTTGTTGTAGTCCTAACTCATTCCATCGCGAGATGAGGATTGACAGGTCCGCAAATTTTGACCCACTTTACCTTACAAAGTGGATACTAGTCCATGGTATAGGAACGCATTTCACAATCGTAAGTGTAATTATTATTATTTTTTATGTATAGAAAACAAAATTAAATTGAACAAAAATATAAAAAGTTCGTCACTTGTTTGGCATGATAGTTTTGGCTGTTCCCTAATCCGGGTTATAGGTGGGCCCCACTGTATATAATCCGGGTTAGGCGGTTGGCTCATTGTAATGGAGTGGGAGAAAGGGGAATTGCCGAATTGGGATTGCGCATTTGCGCCATTTTAAGTAGTAAAATTACCGTGATAGCCCCCGTGCGTGGTGAAACCCTAGCCCCGCTCTCGTCCGGTGCATTCCATCAGGATTTCAGATTTCACCGTCTCTTCTTACCTTTTTCCCGACTCCATTTTCGAAATTCTCCCCTCAGCGGAAGAAATTCATTCGCTTTCTTAACTCAAGAAGAAGAAAGGTATCTCTTGTTATCCGTATTTATGTTTTGATTTGATTTATCCGCTTTTTTTTTTTTGGCTAATTCAGAAAGTTGACAGTTTGATTTCATTAAGCATAAACCCTAATTTCAGCAATTTGGTTGTTTCGACTTTGCACCCACTTAACTGTGTCGAATCATAAGACCCCAAAGTATGCAGGAATCATAAGCTTCAATTTTTTGCTGTTTTTTTTTAGGTATATTTGCATAATGGAGGAATCAGAAAAGAGGAGAGAAAGGCTGAAGGCAATGCGACAGGAAGCGGCCCAGGCAGGAACTCAGGATGAAGTTGAGAATTCTATGGACCTAGCCAACCCGCTGATTGAATCACAGACGGCTCAGCCTGGCATAGCTGAGCCATATTCAAGACCGAGGTTCGACTTCTATACTGACCCCATGGCAGCCTACTCCGCAGACAAGAGGAAGAGCATGCACAGCCCTCGGGTCTCACAACCATATTCCACACCTCCAAGTAATTGTGCTTTCTTATTGAGTCGTCTATTTTATCTGTTTTTGCAGTTAAGTGTTCATAGCCTTCAGGCATGTGAGATGCTATCTTTGATTTTTTTGGCACTGTCTTTCAAACACCCTGGAGNTATATATATATATATATATATATATATATATATATATATATATATATATATATATGATTGCATTCAAATGAGAACGATGCACCTAGGAAAGAACTAATAACGCATGACATCCGTCCACGTGTTCAGATTTAATGGAAGAGAAACACTGATTTTTTTTTAAATGCGGTGACATTTTCATAAATAATTGAATATCGAAGTGCAAGTAAAATGTATTACAAGTGCAAATAGTAATTTCATACAGTGCACCAAGTATAAGTAAAATGTATTACATGTGCAAGTAAAATGTACACTGAACATCAATAATAAGTGCACCTAACGTTATAACTAGTTGCACCTAACGGTATAATTAGTTGCACATAGGTGCACAAATGTTAACAAGGTAAATTACTTGCACTTGTAAGTGATTTTACTTGCACTTTTTACTTGCAAATGTGCACCAAGTACTTGTAGGAGAAACATTATTGTCGGCGGAACGATAATAAACAAATAAAGAAAAATTGAGGAATAAATGTGATCTTCAAGCATGAAAAATGATGGGCAACCACATTACATCACTAATAATTCAGGGGAGGGGTAATATATGACACGTTTTGAAAATTGATGGGCAATATTTACACCGCTAATAATTCAAGGGCAACATTTATAATTGACATATTTGTGACATACAAAAATTATACGGAGTAATTGTCCTTCTTAGGTTTTTTTTTTTCTTAATGAATTTTTATTTGTATGTTTGTGTGTGAAACTACATGATGGACTATAATTTGTAACCATTTGTCTGGTCCTATTGATTATTATGTAAACAAAAAACGTAAGGAGAATAATTTTGAGAACAATTAGTTCATGTTATTGTGGTTCTTTAATATGGTTATTGTTGTACTTACAATATTCACCAACACAAACAGAGTGTGCATAGTACTATAGTAATGAAGTACTATAGTAATCATAGCATGCCATGTCAATTTGGAACTAAATTTGACTAATCTTTCAATATGAAAACATGAGAATATTTTAATAGTTACATTTTCACTTTTATTCACAACTATCTATGTGACCATTTGTTGGTATTGATCTTTTCAAGTTGACTAAATTTAATTCAACATATTTAAAATCATTAAAAAAGTGAACTTTTGGTGAGAGTAAATAATTTTTTTACCCTCACAAATTGTATGCTACGAACACACAATGTAAATGTTCACAATTTACCTTTTACAAATTCACAATTTGTATACTACAAACACACAATAATAACATACACAATTTATGTGTTTTAACTTAGAAACACAATTTATATTATACTAAAAATACACAGTTTAGGATTAGGGTCTACTTTACAATAGTACTATCAAAGCGGGACGAACCGTCCCACCACAAAGGCCTAATTTTTGACAGGCTTTTGTGGGCCAGCCCGCCAGGCCCCGCGAGCTTTTTTTTTTTTAATATATAATTTTTTGAAAGCATTTTTTTAATATATATATTTTAAATAGGGAATGACCTGCAACTCACGGGACCACAAGCCTTAATGGGCCAGGCCCATTAGACCGATCATTCGCGAGCCATTTTGGTTGTGGCAAATTATTGCATGGACCATGGTTCACACATCTGTGTAGATCAAAAATAAAAAGTATATTATTTTTGTACTGAATGTACATTATTTTTGTATTGTAGGTACATTATTTGATAGTATATATCAAATAATGTACTTTCAGTACAAAAATAATGTACCATAAAATAATGTACATACAGTACAAAAATAATGTACTTTTTATTTTTGGTCCACACAGCTGTGTGGACCATGATCCATACAATAATGATTGGTTTGTTGTAGTCCTAACTCATTCCATCGCGAGATGAGGATTGACAGGTCCGCAAATTTTGACCCACTTTACCTTACAAAGTGGATACTAGTCCATGGTATAGGAACGCATTTCACAATCGTAAGTGTAATTATTATTATTTTTTATGTATAGAAAACAAAATTAAATTGAACAAAAATATAAAAAGTTCGTCACTTGTTTGGCATGATAGTTTTGGCTGTTCCCTAATCCGGGTTATAGGTGGGCCCCACTGTATATAATCCGGGTTAGGCGGTTGGCTCATTGTAATGGAGTGGGAGAAAGGGGAATTGCCGAATTGGGATTGCGCATTTGCGCCATTTTAAGTAGTAAAATTACCGTGATAGCCCCCGTGCGTGGTGAAACCCTAGCCCCGCTCTCGTCCGGTGCATTCCATCAGGATTTCAGATTTCACCGTCTCTTCTTACCTTTTTCCCGACTCCATTTTCGAAATTCTCCCCTCAGCGGAAGAAATTCATTCGCTTTCTTAACTCAAGAAGAAGAAAGGTATCTCTTGTTATCCGTATTTATGTTTTGATTTGATTTATCCGCTTTTTTTTTTTTGGCTAATTCAGAAAGTTGACAGTTTGATTTCATTAAGCATAAACCCTAATTTCAGCAATTTGGTTGTTTCGACTTTGCACCCACTTAACTGTGTCGAATCATAAGACCCCAAAGTATGCAGGAATCATAAGCTTCAATTTTTTGCTGTTTTTTTTTAGGTATATTTGCATAATGGAGGAATCAGAAAAGAGGAGAGAAAGGCTGAAGGCAATGCGACAGGAAGCGGCCCAGGCAGGAACTCAGGATGAAGTTGAGAATTCTATGGACCTAGCCAACCCGCTGATTGAATCACAGACGGCTCAGCCTGGCATAGCTGAGCCATATTCAAGACCGAGGTTCGACTTCTATACTGACCCCATGGCAGCCTACTCCGCAGACAAGAGGAAGAGCATGCACAGCCCTCGGGTCTCACAACCATATTCCACACCTCCAAGTAATTGTGCTTTCTTATTGAGTCGTCTATTTTATCTGTTTTTGCAGTTAAGTGTTCATAGCCTTCAGGCATGTGAGATGCTATCTTTGATTTTTTTGGCACTGTCTTTCAAACACCCTGGAGTAAGGCTTTTTCACATTAATTACTGAATTTGATTTTTTGTTAGAAGAAAAACATGACTCTTTTTTATAATTTATGTTATGATATGTAACATAGGGCAATGCTAACATTGTAGTATGTTTCTGTTGAGCATTATCATGAAATATCTCCAATGATCAAATGTGTGGATTATATTTTGCATATGCTGATATACAACATTACAACAAGTTTACAGCTAGAAGTTGTCTGGTATTAGGAAAACTAGAGTGTATAAATTTCAAGTTATCAACTTGTTCTACTTGTAGCTTGGTAGCCCGGCGGCCCCGGAAGGAAGGGTATAGGTTCTAATTAAATTTTATGATGATGATACAACAAATAAATTTCCCTGTGAATGTTTGGGCCTTAAACTTACTCTGTGGCTGGATTCGAGTATTGGACTTGTGATTAATGTTGTCATGGAGTATTAGAACCTATTTTCTATGTTTTCCTGATAACCTTTAGAAAAGTTTACTCTATGATCATCATTTTGTTAAATGAGCATTGCTGATATTTTGGTTCTGCAGGACCAGGGCACTCAGACTCTCCAGCTTATCATGCTCAGGGAAGCTACTTTCTAGATCAAAGACCACAACAAGCACATGGAGTACATCACACCTTTAGCCCACTGCAAAGTAGTTTGCCTGGCACACTACCAGAAAATCCTCCTAATGTTTGGGGTAGTCCTGGTGGCATACATACCAGCAACTTTCCACCTAATTACCCAAGATCCAGTAACTTTGCAAACCATAGATATGGACCAGGTAGCCCTGGTTTTGGTCACGTGCGAGGTAGTCCTGGTTTTGATCATGGGCGGGGTAGCCCTGGTTTTGATCATGGGCGGGGTAGTCCTGATTTTTATTATGGGCGAGGAAGCCCTGGTTTTGATCATGGGCGGGGTAGCTCTGGTTTTGATCATGGGCGAGGTAGAGGATATGTATTCAGTAATAGCCCCCGGCCATATTCAGGACGTGCATACAGCCCATACCAAGGTTCAGGTAGAGGCAGGGGTAGATGGCAAGGTAATAATGTTAGTTCTAGCTCTATGCAGAGTGGCAGGAGAGGATCAGGTAACCGGGAATGCTCCTCAGCAGAGGCGAGACCAGATCTATATTATAACAAGTCAATGATAGAAGATCCATGGGAACAATTGCAGCCCACCATTTGGAAGAAAGTAAATACTCCCTCAAAGGGCATAGATACCCCTGACTCACATAAATCATGGCTTCCAAATTCTGTCAGTATGAAAAAGGCCAGGTTTGCAGAAGTTCAAGTGAAGTTAAGCACTCAGCAAAGCCTTGCTGAATATCTTGCTGCCTCGTTTAATGAAGCAGCCAATGAGGGTGTAAATGACGAGTCTAGTGCATGATTTTGACTCAGAAAACGCAAATAGAGCCATGCAGTGACTACTGCTTCTATCTGACACCTAGTATTTATAAGAATCTTGTAATTTTTCTAAATATTTGTCATTTCATATTTAGCCAAAGCAATCACAACAGAAAAATGAGTGTTTGTTTTGAAAGTTATTTGAGATTCCTTACTCCAAGAAGTCAAAGCTTAATCAAACACTTAAAGGTTTTCAAGAAAGTCTTTGGCAATACTTGTTTGCTTCAAAGTAATTGCCTAAGATTTGATTAGATTCTAAATGCATTAATTTCTTACGAAATAAATCAACTTTTCCTCGTAACAGCTAGAGAGTAGTTGGTTCAATGCCAGAATCTGGTGCAGAGCCCATGATGTGAAACCACTTTCTGTTCACCACACACCTTATCCATGAAGGTATGCATTAGCTGCCCAGCCAAGCCTGAAGGGTCATCAATGAAGGTTTCTATAAAGATACTCACAACCCTCCTCTCTTGTGTTGTGGCCTTCAGACTGAACCAAGTGAGGAACTTCACTCTGAACTCCGTTTTTATGTGGCCTTCGTGCTCCAATCTTCTGATCACTCCCACCGAGTACTCATACTTGTTCTCTTTCGCTTGCCTCTTGCAGCCCACAAGCGGCACTTCCTTAGCCCCACCAGCTTTGCAAGGAGTGGCAGGGCCACTCGAAATGGGGCTCATGGCTGGAACACGCTTCACTTGAGATCTTCCATGACTCTTGCTTTCGTTGTCGTTCAGGGAGGAGCCCAGCTTTGATGGGTTTTCAGTTCGCGCTACTTTGTTGTCACTAGAATTCATAGACTCTGCACGTAGATAGGCGACATCCACAGCAGGATTTCCTCTCTCCCCAAGTTCTTCGTAAGGGTTGCAATCTGTAGATAGGGCAGGCGTTAAAAAATAAGCTTCCGTAACCCCCAGTAATCCTAATCTTGCTAAATAAAGAAACATCGCATATACACTCATAGTAACACAGAAGAGTATTTCTTCAAAAGCAAAAGCTAGTACGATCCAAATATTCCCTTTAGTGGCAATAGAAGCAATGATAATTAATCCAATTGATAGAAACTTAAAGCTGTGAACCTATACTGAGTTGGTATTAAACCACTTAAGCATGATCATAAACTCGTTTTTTCTTTCTTCATTTTCTTAGGGTGTGTTTGGTAACCCGGAAAATGATTTCCCGGGCTTTTGGTGTTTGGCAACCCCTGGAAAATGTGGTCAACGGAAATCATTTTTCGTTGACCAAGGAAAATGAAGGCTTTTTTCCGGAAAACAATTTCCGGACAAAAAGTCCGGAAGTCGTTTTCCGGAATCTGAAAAATGCTCCGATACGCTCCCGTGCTAGGGACGGCCAATGAGCCGCGTCCCTGCTCTGGTTTCCGGCCAGAGCAGATCTGCTCTGGTTTCTGCCGTGGTTTCCGCCGGCGGAAACCAGAGCGACGTCCACGTCGTTTTTTTTTTTTTTTTCTTTTCTTTTCTCTTTTATATAAATATTATTATTATTTTATATCTTTTTGTATTTAAAATACAATAAAAAAAATTATATAATTATATTCTACTCATTTTCCGGAAAATGAACCAAACACAAAAGGACAGTTTTCCAGAATGCAACCAAACACAGAAAATCAAACTGTTTTCCGAAAAATGACTCATTTTCCAGAAATCATTTTCCAGCTTTCCAAACACACCCTTAATTGCACATTTAGAAGAGGAAAGTTAAAGTGGTTTCTTGCTTCCCTCCCTCATATTCATCAAGTTGAAAATGGACACTTACTTGGTGGCTCCTGCTTTGTAGCATGAAAGCACTGATCGAGAAACAAGGAATCGAAAGCTTCAACTGCAGAGGCACACAACTTATGCACTGCAGTACCGCAAGAAAGCCTGTTGACAATGCTGCGATCCATCTTCTCCGATGCCAGGTCAAGAAGCCCCACTTCGTTCTCAAGTGCACGAACTGCAGATTCAACAACTTGTAGCAGTCCCTTGTATCGCTCAGTGTACTGCAGAATCTTGTGGCTAAGGGAGATTCTTAGACACAACACATCAACTCTCCTCGCATCCTTTGCTACCACCAGCTGTTTCCTCAAAGTCCTAAAGATACACAGCACGTTTTAAAATGTAAGCCGAGATTTTTGCACATACAGAAGGAACACTTGCTGCTAATACGTTATGAACATTATCCTTGTGCTAAGAAATGCAGAGTCACATCCTATTAATCAACAAATAACTCAGAGTGCTATTTCTTTATCAGGGAGAACTGAAAAAAATACCATAGAAACGAATAATTAAAAGCCACTATAGTAGTATATAGTTGTCTGATGTAAACGTATTAAATGAAGTCACCTAATTTTCAATACAATCTCAACCAGGCATTAATTGAAGTAGTAGTATATTTATAAAAAAAAATTAAACACCAAGTACTAGTTTGAGGACCTAATGATGACATATCATGTACTATACTGAGCTTGATATTGTCTGTGCAGGAAAATACAGAAACTTTGCAAATTAAAAGAAGAGTTTAATACCTCATCAAGTCGTTAATTTTTCCACAAGAAACACAGTAGAAATGTCCATCCAATTTTACACAAGGACCATTCAGCAATATACCGGATCTTTCGTGTGAAAGAGAACATTTGAGATGGCATGACAACCCACATGACCCAGGTTCATCGGGATAATCAGAATAGCAGATCAACCATAAACTAGGATCTTTGTTATCATCGTACTGATGACAAATGCAGCAGGAACATCTTCTACAGAAAGCATCTCCAGCATTAAGTATAGCTCTACACGCTAAATTCTGACATAGGACCTCAGATTTGTCTTCCATCTCCTCATCACACTGATTAGGTAGGCATAGGTTTTCTCTTATACACTGTCGTTTCAATCCGCCCCCGCTCTGGACGGGGGAGGAATCAAGTTGTGTATTGGTACTTCTCGTGGACTTACGAGAAAGCAGCTTTAAAAGATGCTCAATCATTCTGAATTTTGTGAAGCCAGAGTACTTCCTCTCTTTACCCATTTCAGCACATATTAGTTCAAGCAGTTCTCTCCTGGTCAATGAACTTAGGACCTTTGGCGCATCTTCCGACCATTGAACAATTTCGTGAACTAATTGCCTTCGCTCTTCTAAACTCAACTGGCTATATTTAGAAGGATTAATTACAAAACCTGAGGATAAAAAGAATCCCATTTGTAATGAAGTCAAGTATGAGTACCATATTGAAGAAAAACAAAAGAAGGGGAAAAAAACGGAAGCAAAAGAGATTTTGTATGGCCATCCTAACCTCACTGCCATTGCATTTTCCTGTTATTATAAATTTATAATAAATAAATCATAACAATTCAGATGGGCATCACATACGCAAGTATCTACTAATTGAGGAATAAATTGTAACCAGAAAAGCCAAGTGAATTAACATTGGCTTTTCAGATCTATTCTTCTTACTAGGGATTTTCCATCCCAAAACTTGATTCCTAAAAAGACTATTAAAGCATATATATATCTTATTCATTAGTTTCCACATATTATGGAAATTATTCTTTAGTTGATCAGCGTAAGAAAGGTAATTTCTGTATTACCTATTAAATTACTCCAACTTCTTTTTGGAGAAGTCTTATGAAACCAATCCTACCTTAAGAGAAAGCATACAAAATCACCAAGCCCACTTAGTTTTACAGAGATTAATATAAGTTAACTTAAGAGCTATTAGAGAATTAAAACAAAACAAAGAAGGAATAGATTAGTAGTAATTTATCCAAATTTAACCCAACTCGAAGTAGAGGTAGAAAAAAACAAGGTTTCCTAAATATGTGCTTTACAATAACTACTAGCATAATCATCTCTAATTCTCACCTTTAAGCACCATTACAATTGTACATTCACAAATAAAGTTGTAAACTTTATGCCAACTTTGTTGTTTAGAAGGGTCCAAAGAGAACAAAAAACACTGAATACATGTTTGTTTTGTTCTGTTTCACATGGTTAATGGTCAAGATTCTCCATTGAAATGACAGAGAAGTGGTGCTGGTGCACAGTGTATCTATCGGAGGTAGCTTCAATAGGCATACATGTAATCTGATTATCCCCTACTACACCATTCAATCATCTGACATCTTTAATAGCATGGCTAGTTTATTAAATGACTAATTTCTTCAAAAGCATCCTCTAAATTGCATCAATATTCCACTAAATAAAAACCAGTACGTACTTTACTATTTGGAGTTTACACCATCTAACTCCATCACCCATATTAAATTGTAACCATTACAAGCAATCTACATGGTTCTATTTCACCACCCAGTTCATTATATTCATTTTCGGGTACTTTACATGTTCTAACTCTCACCCAGATTAATTATAATCACGATATGTAACCTACGTGATTCTAGTGGTCTATCTAAGGCAAAGTTCTTGATTAACACGTTGTTGCAGGCATAGCCAAACAAAGTGTGTTTGTCTACTTCAATATTGAAGTATTCCAAAACCAAAGTTTAAAGAGGATTAAGTCAATATTTCAAGTCACTTACCTACAAGAAACAAAAATAAAACGAAAAAGGATTCAAAATGCTATTTGTTAAGAAGGAAAGCCAACTGAGGCGCATTTTCTCCCTACCCTCCATGCCTCACCTTATTAATAATACAGACAAGGAATGATTTATAGAAGTGAAAATAATAAGTACATTAAGAGGTAAATCCTGAAGCCAACAACTAATCATAAATCTTAGGATTCTTGTACAGACAGAAATCCTAATATATGATCCAGTTGCCAGTGACATAAGCACAAACCACTAATATGCTTTTCCCCTTTTTAGACCACCACATGGCATGAAAACCAAACCATCATTGCCAAACCCTTAGCTATAAACATATATAAAGCTTTTGGAACAATTGTCAGTGTCAAGATGAGTCCAAGATGAATAATTTATTGATACAACAGTACTATATAGCAAATGCAACCTTTTATTTGTCCCTGTTAATTATTACCAACCAAAGCACTACCCATCAAACAGAAAAGTCAAGGGACATTGACAATATTGAAGGAATAATATTTCAGCAATGACTTTTGAGTATAAAGCCCCACAACAAACACAATAGGAAAGCACAGCCCTTGTACTTTTGAAGGATTTTTTTTTTAAAGATTAAAATATAAGAAAAATACTTCAATGCCAAAGCCTTCAACCTCGGTATCATGATTCATGAACAGTTTATACACACAAAACTGAGCTGCAGATGGGCAATATTTCCATTAAAAAAAAAGTGTCACTATGATTTCATTTACAATTTTAAAAAAATCATAAAATAATGCTCTAAGCCTCTAATGTTCTACGAGCAAAGCCACATTGTCAACAACAAACCATTAGATGATAATTCATAAACAGCAACCGAAGAGAGAAGAAAACAAAATCCCAGTAAAACGCAAAAGAAAAAGGTCCCAAAAGCTACCACAAACAAAGCAAGGCATTTAGGGAGGCTTGATATTTTCTTATAAAACTAATTAGAAAAAAATGGTACCTGATAATGCAGACTCCATGGCAGAAGCTTTGCTGCCCTCGGGTTTTCTCATGGTAAAGAAAAAGAAGGACGGGGATCGAGTAATGCGAAAGGCCAAGAATGCAATGGGGATAAAACATATAAATCTTATGAGATCAAGAGGAGATATAAAGAGACATCGAAGGAGAGAGAAGAGAACGAAAAAGCAATAGTATACCTTCTATTACTATGAGACTCCTTTGATGTAGCCATGAATGTCAGGCTTTGGGAATCAGAAGCAAATGATATAAAAGGCTAAACAAAGGTCTACTGACTGCCCCCGTCCTTCTATCCCAATTTCGACTATCAAATTGACAAAACATTATTATCATTAATATTTAAATAATTATCGTACATTATTATTAATTTATTATATAAAACATTGTGTGCGACATGTGAAATTCTTCGGCCTCATATATTATGGTGACTCAGCGACATGATGAATATGTTACATTCAGATCAATAAATACATAGTAAACTCAACACGAGACAAGGGATCGGAGTCCGACAACCAGCCTCGGAGGTTGGCCCAATGTGGGGGTGAGGTTGGATTGGCAAAGGATTGAGGTCCGCTCGGGAGTATGCAATCTGCAAGTAAATATGTTGAGTCGGGGGATGTGATCGGCAAACAAAGATGTCAAGTCATCGGGATCGAATTGGCCAACAAATAAGGTCGAGTTGGCGAAGTGCGATCATCTAGGGTGGTTGTAACCAGCATCTCTGCCCAGGCCGATACTCATATATACCAGGTCAATGGTTGTGCAGACAAAACTTACGTAAATATATAAAAGTAGTGCATTTGTCTTTTTTAAATATCGCATGTCCTATCAAAAACACAATTCTTGTAATATCATAGCAATTCAATGCAAGACTCATATTATCTTGTTTCATTACTACACAATCTTTGTAACCTCCGAACAACCTTTGCAAGTATTATTCTTGTCATTTACGAGAATTCTTCATGCATTTACGTTCTTTATCCTTTTATTTAATTGAGTTAGTTAATTCAATTCAACCCAAAGTAAATTTTAATTTATCCATTACGTACCGATCTCTTAGATAAAAATACCATGTACTATGTTTGGACCGATTTGTTTGTTTATATTATTTAGATGACACATTAGTACCAAACCACTTGTCACCTTTCACAAAAGTATACGTGGTAGTTAAATTGAGTTTAATTTACTAATAATTGATCCATTACATGTTATGTGGATTCAAGTGAACATTTTTACAATTAATTGTCAACTAGAGAATTCAATTGCACCTTTGTTATGGAGTAAGGTGGTTATTTGACCTGCTATCCTTGAATTTATGATGTTAATTTAATACGCTTTGGATACCTTGACCCCTCAACATGTGTAACGTACGTATACATGCCAATTTATATATGTGCTCGTACTATCACTCTTCTGCACCAAAACCAACTTTCTGAACCAAACATTACTACTTATTCTTCTTCTTATTTTATTTTATTTTATTCTTAGTCATCTCAAAGGATTGCACTTGAACTGTTGAAAGGCCCCACGGCTTGTGCTATGAAGTTTTGACGGAGGAAGTTAATGTGGCCACGTGGGACATATCTTAATTGGCTAGTATGTAACAAATTTAATTACTTAATTCTATACATTTTTTGTTGTTATTAGTAAGAGCCTAACTTTACATCTTTGTAGTGTAAAAATATGCATACATAACTATTTATTGTAAGATGCGCCATTGTAATGTTTAAGGTGCGTAACCGTACAGCAAGCTATATTCACACATGAATCATTCTCTCTCTCTCTCTCTCTCTATATATATATATATATATATATATATATATGTATGTATGTATGTATTAGTGCCACTATTTTCTTTAAGTTTGTTTTTACAAACGTAACAGTCGAGATACTTTTGTGCAAAAACAAGAAGGCAGTAAGAATGCTTTTGTACCATTCTCAATATCTTAGTTAATATCATATCTCAAATAATTTTGTACCAAAAAATATGATAACTTAAACAAAATGCACTTTAAAGAGTTCGTACTTGATTTATATTTCGGGGGAGGCCGGCTTCATCGGACTATGCCTATCAGCTCCATGAAGAAAGTATATACTTCTATATACAAGAAATCTAGTTTAAATTCAAATCCTCAATGTTTATGGGGAATTAAATCTTAATTTGCTATTGAAAATAAGTTTTTTAAGTAAAAAATTTCATTAACTATACGTCTATACCAATGTCCTCGACTTATTTATTTATTTTGAAGAATGATGGTTAATTAGCTTTAATTGGGCTGCTTGCACTGAAACGTTTATTTAATTTGAGCTAGCGATAACTATAAAGTGGAATATTATATGGGCCTTCGGGGTGCTTTTTGAATATTCACAAAGCCCAAATTGGTTTTAATTGGAATTATAAATTTTGGGACTACTCTAGTACATGTCCATTATCCCTTTAAAATAATAGATCAATATTAATGATTCTATTTCACTTCTTTTTTCTTTTTTCTTTTTTGGATTTTTTTTAGATGATGAGGAAAATTCAGAATAATTAAATGATGTATATAATTTCACTCTTGTGTAATAGTTTGTAAATTACATAATGAAGATTCTATGCAATACGCTTAACAAAGAAGATGTTGACAAAATTGAACTAGTAACTTTTAGGTACGAGAATCAAGTTCTACCCACTTAGGAACTCATTCCTGAGCTTATATATGCAATGAATTCAAGAAAATGAGTTGACATAAAAGTTAGTTTATTGATTTTTTGTTTTTGTTTAACCATAAATTTCTCTCGTTATTATACACACTATAATTTCACACAACGAAACTAATAATGTTTATGTTCAGTAAAACCTAACAAAGCACTCCCTCATGAGTGTTAAAAGTAGCTGCATTCTCAAATTTTGAATCCAAAGCATATTATTAAGTTATAAGAGACCCGTGTTATGTCATAATCGTTTACTTAAAGCCAATTTATTTATTAGCTCATAATAGCCTCATAAGTACGTTGGGGACTTGGGGGTGAACTAATTTATTGATTAGCTCATAATAGCCTCATAAGTTGGCGGTCAACTAATTAGGAGTTATTGATTAGCTCATAATTAATAGCCTCATAAGACAAATTTTCATTTATGCATATAATAATAAAAATCACAAAGTACCACTGACAGGCAAAAAGGTATACGAGATTGAAAGTGATTAAAAAAAAAAAGATGTTTATAACTACGGAGTAATAAAATTAAACTACACAAAAATATTTTTCTTGATATATATATATATATATATATATATATATATATATATATATATATATATATATATATATAT
>NC_044916.1:35648275-35677093 GCF_003576645.1 Ipomoea triloba | reverse complement strand
TATATATATATATATATATATATATATATATATATATATATATATATATATATATATATATATTGTTTTACGTTAGCTAATATTTTAATTGATCAAACAATCAAGAACCAGGCAGACACATCATATATTGTCTAGTTGCGCTGCTCTTTTCTATACGGATTCCAAGTTCCAACTACCCTTAGCCTAAACCCAAGCTACAAGCACAACTACTCTATTTTATGTGATAATTTAGCTAAACTAGTTTGGGTAGTTTGGGATTAGTCGAGGAGTTTAACGTTCGATAAGGGAAACCTTGTCTCTTCAAATAAAGTTAATTAGCAAACATTTTGTGTTTGTGTTCTAAGCACAAATTAGATTTGGTTAAAAGCTTGATTACCAATTAAGACACTGAACATCGTATGTGGCAATATATTATTATTGATTATAAGTATGTATATTTTTTATTACGTAGTATTTATTTAGTGCGGGCTTGAGTCATCTAATTCATATTAATCAATGAATAAAAATAATTTTATTGTAACGTCAATAAATGAACATTCAGGGCTAAAATTAAGAGGAAAAATGATATTCTTTATTTCTATTACTCCAATATTTTTTTTTAACCAAATAACTTCATTAACTTAATTCAAAACCAAATCCGCGATACAAATCAGAGGGACATAATCCCACTCTCCAAGGACTAACATTCTTTGTTTAATACGTTTCTTCAAAATTTTATTATAAATTTTAAGTTTGTTATATATAAAAAAGAAAACAAAAAAAGAGTTTCCACGCGCGTGATACATATGCTCTCATGTAAAAACTAAAAAGTGATGACGTTGTTGAAAAATAATGAAAAAAAAAAATGGTGAGCTCTTTTTATAACTATTGAAAATTTAATTTGAAACTTTACAATAATATAAAATTCATTCTACGTACAATTTTTATTTATTTTTCACATACAAACCTTATTCTCATTTGATCTTGCCTATATATAACCAATAAAAATTGAATACTACTAAAAATGGTAACGCGATTCACCACCCATAAGTGTCAAGAGAAGAAAAATAACATAAACTCAACATTTTTGTCTAACAAATGAGTGAATACCTATTGACCAAGAGTTAATTCTATTTTCTGTCATATATTTATAGGTGTCATCAAACTTCTAATCATTTTTTTTTTCAAAATATCTTTATTGGTCATAATATATTGTGGTATGATCATTTTTAGTATTTTGTCAACACATATGTTTAAATGACGTTAAATACAATGACACAACATCTCAACAACTTGAGACTTTACAACAATTGAATGAAACATATAAATTTATGACAAAAAAAGAAACTAACACTTAGAACTGAATATACTAAAATGTCCTTATATTTAACACGGTTTAAATATATTTGTTGATGAATGATAAAAATGGTCATACCACAATAATATTAGGACCAATACAAACATATTTTGAAAAAAATGACTACAAGTGAAATGCTACCTATAAATCTAGGAGAAAAATATAATTAACCCATACAACAAACTCAGGGTGTGTTTGGAAACCTTGAAAATGATTTTTGTTTATGTAAATCATTTTCCAGGTTCTCAGTGTTTGGCTAGAGGGGAAAAATTAAAGTCAATGAAAAATAAATGTGTGGTCAATGAAAAATATAGGTGATTTTATGCAAAATGACTTTTTATTTTTTGTGGGGAAGTCATTTTCCGTTTGCCGCAGCTGAGCAGCCCATCACTCCTGCCATCGCTGCCGCTACCACCACCCTACCACCCACTCACTACCACATCACCCACCTCCACCTCCACCTCCACCACCGCCAACACCCCTCACCACCCACCACCACCACCATTGTATATTTTAAATATTTAAAATTATAAATAATTATGCTCGTTTTTTCAGAAAATGAACCAAACACACCAAATAGTTTTCTAGAATGCAATCAAACACGGGAAAGGAAAATGTTTTATGGAAAATGATTCATTTTTCAGAAAAACATTTTCTTGCTTTCCAAAAACACCCTTAATCATTTTTGGAGTAAAGGTACTAACAACCGCAAATTTTACAATGGACCGCGGTCCACAATGCATGGTGGTCCATGATTAATGAAAAGAAACGATATAAATGGCTCCGTTCCGCGCCGTTAAATTTGTGCGTATAACATATTCATTTTCATTTTATATACACTGCAGTTCTCTTTCAACACAACTATAGTTTCTTTTCGATATAACTACAGTTTTATTCGATATTATATACTCAAATATCTAAAACTATTATTCAGTTCTTTTCAACACAACTACATTTTCTTTTATAATACACTGTAGTTACCTTTCTACACAACTACAATATCATTTCGATATAACTACAATTTCATTGAACAATATACACTCAAATATGTGAAACTGTTATTCAGTTTCATCTTATATATATTGCAGTTTCCTTTTAACACATTACAGTTTCATTTGATAATATAAAAACAAATGTGAAACAATATCATTTGAGATGAATTATTGTTTCATTTACAGAGTTCTGTAAAGACCTTATGGCAACAGTTACTTTACCTAAAAAACGGTGCCCTTTTGGGACCATTCGAGGATATAACAACTGACTAACAACTTGAGTTACGCACGTGAACTTTAATTTATTAGTGTGTACGATTTATTTTTGGGCTTATGTCAGCCACGTTCTCCTCATTAATTGTTCTATCAATTTGTTTGGTTTTAGTTGTGCAATTAATAATAATTATGCCATGCTTGGTGTAATCCACACAATTTGGTACTGGAAAAACATAATGTTACGTGTATGTATATATAATGCTTTTTGGGAGAAGGGGGAGTGGGTTTTTTTGTTTGCGAGTCACGTCAAGATTTTTATTGTTTGGCTATGCCAACTCAATCTATATTTTAATCAGTAATTAATATATGTAATAAGTCTAGGCTAAATAAATTGAAGAGGCAAAAGAAAAATGTTTGTTTAAATAATAAGTAGACAAATGGAATACCAACTCGTCAACGTGACAATACTCAAATGGAGAGAGAAAATTGAGATAAGAATCAAAAGATATTTTTCAAGTAAAAGTTGTAGTAGACTTTTTATGCCAAAAAATGTTTTTTTTTAATTAATTGGTAAAAGCTGAAAAATGACTTGTTTCCTGATTGGTAATCATGCCCCAATGAAGTAATGATTGAATCAATCTTCCGGAAGACGTAACATTTTTTTGGTAAGCGGAACGGACTTCGTGTTTCTAGTGGGAGCACTCCAACTGGCATATATGTATCCACGAGGCGGAGGTTGAATTGTCACGGCCCCTAACCCTACCAAACTAATATCCTCTGCCAATTAGCCCTTTTGTCTCATCTCCTGGAAAGAGATTAGTGCAGTCAAAAATAAAAAATAGAAAATTTCATTGTCTGAAATTGGGTCTCGAACATTCCCACCTGCTTTACATTAATCCGCTGCAACTTCTCTGTGAGTATCGAACTATCTATCATCTTGTTATAACCGTGGTTTCTTCAATTTCCCAATATATACTCTCCCCTTACTATAGCCTAAAAAAGCGGAGACAGTTACGATCATGGAGTCATCGGACGTCGCGAATCTCGTGTACGACCACCGCCTCTCGTCGGTGGTTCCGGCGACCATTACCGGGGAGGACAAGGTCCTGAATCTGACAAACGCTGATTTGGCGATGAAGCTGCACTACCTACGAGGAGTTTACTTGTTCAGAAGCGAGGCAGTGGACGGCCTGAACACCGGTGACCTCAAGTCTCCCATGTTCCGGCTGCTGGCGGATTTCTATCCGGCCGCCGGCAGGATCCGGAGGTCGCCGGAGGATGGGCGGCCGTTCGTGAAGTGCAATGACAGCGGCGTGAGGATCGTCGAGGCTAAGTGCAGCAAAACTATTGATGAATGGTTGGATATGAGTGATCAATCGGAATATGAGCATCTTCTCCATCACGATCAAGTCCTCGGCCCTGACCTGGGGTTTTCACCTCTTGTTTTTATACAGGTATGCATATATACATTCTCTGTCTCTATATTTAATTGTCTTCTCCTTTTTAAACTCGTCTCTAATCTATATCTAGGTTTCAAATCGGTTTTAAGTAAATCTTAAATGAAGTGAATATATATATGAATTATGATAATATTTCCATTGTCATCTTTTATATAACCTGCTTGCATATATGAAAAATTATAAGATATCTTTTGGTAGGTTTTTGTATTCACCAAGTGAAAATGTGTACTCATGGTTGATTATACATTTATACTGGTAAAAATCAGCTAAGTGTGGATGAACACTTTAATCGTTCTCAACTTATACTTATAAAGTTTTATTTAAAATTTATTTTTTAATAATATATAGTTTAGTATTAGTAGATTGAAATTATGTTAAATAAAATAAATTATATTTGTAAATTTTAATTTTTTTAATTTTTAAATAATGAGGCTCGAGCCAAATACCTTGTGGTTAAGCGCCGTGATAAGTTAAAGTGAAATTCATAAATATGTGAACATTAAAAGTATATTATACAAAATTATAAATTACACTCATTCTTTAATTGTACTTTACATATTATAGGCAGTACCTTCTTGAGTTGTTCTTTTACTTACCACAATATGCATTTTGTTGTTTTAGGTATTATACTGTTTATTTTATTTTATTTTATTTTATTTATTATTCATTTTAAATTGTCAAATTGTACAAATATACAATTAAATATATTTTTTTTATTGTTTTTTGATTTGATAAAAAATATAACATTTCTCCCATTAATACATATACCTATATAATACATTTTAAAATGAAAAAAGAACATTAGAATGATAATAATGACAACAGGCAACAATAGATTTAATGTTCTACCTTAAAATTTATTGCTTCCTTAGTTTATTTCATAGGAATGCTCGATCACATGTATAACTGTAGAAGTGGTGTTTGCCTGACACGAGGGTACCGCGGAAGTCGGTAGAAGTGTCAAGCTTCTGATGAAATAATTGTATTGATGGTGACGCGTCACAAGTCACAACTTACAAACCCATTATAATAATGCTTTTCATTCATAGTTTTACCTGCAATTACTTTTCTTAGCTACCCCAACGGCCCAACCGCCCAACCATCCATGAAAAAAAAAGCAAATATAAAAATGAAATGGGGAAGCTGTTCTCAAATTGACTTTTTTTTGGACACATTTTCACAAAAATTAAAATAAAATAATATTTGCTCAAAATATTTTTGAGATGTTTAACGGTTAATACAAAACTTGGGCCTTGTTTCCTATATAAAAGAAAGTCTATTAATAGTGTAATTTTAATGTTTTTGTCACAAAAGCGATGATCGAGTGATTGAAGCATGATTCTCTTAATAAAAAGTATGAATTTGATTTTGACTTGTTAACACCATTTATCTCTATTTCGTAAAATATGACTCCGTATTTTTTTTAGAAGTGCAGTTTAACTTTTGGGTAAAAGAAAATGATAGGAAACTTTTAGGTTATAACTTTATTTAAAATGGTGGATCAAATGGAATGAGTGTATGACCTATTTTTACTATATATCGTACATACCGAGTTCTCAATTTTCATGTTAATAAAAAAATGCTGAAAGAATGTTACTTTTAATAAAATCAATAGATTGATTTTATTCTTGAAATATGACCATTATACTTTTATAATTTTGTGTGAAATGTTAAAATTAAAATTCCCTAATAATTTACTAAGGGTCCGTTTGGAGACTAGGAAAATCACTTGTAGAAAATATTTTTCGGATTTACAGTGTTTGGATGCAATAGGAAAATTCAATCAAAGAAATACAATTTTCGTTGACTGGAAAAAGTAAGGCTTTTTTTTTTTTTTAATTGCATAAAATGACTTCTGCCAAATAACACTCAAAACATGTTTTCCGATGGAAACCAGTTATTGTTTTCGACGGAAACCTTTTTTTTTTATAATAATTTTTAAATTTTTTTTATTTATTTTATAAATAATACTCCGTATTATTATAAATATTTGTATATTTTAAATCAAATATTTAAAATGTCTAATTATACCATTTTATTCATTTTATAGAAAATGAATTAATCACACCAAAATAGATTTTTAGAATGTAACTAAACACGATAAATAAAAATATTATCTAAGAAATAACTCATTTTTTGAAAGTCATTTTCGTCCATGCAAAACCGACCCTAAGTATATTTATGTTTCCTACAAGTTGTATGATCCAACCTTCCAACTACTTTTGAAGCGATAGGTCGTTTTGGACAACTGCTTTTGTGGGTAGCGTAAGACATCGTATTCGGTCACAATAATTGCTAATTTAATTTTGAATGAGGTAGATGGACTTTCATTATATTGTTCACCATTCTGAAAATTTTTAAAATATAATATAATTTTGACATTCCATATATATGTATATGATTTTTTTTTCTTATATTTATACGCAAAGTATACAATGGACCAGGGTCTACATTGCATTGTAGACCTTGGTCCAAAAATAACTTTTAAATTTTGTATCTGTAGTTGACACATTTTGTACTTACAGTTGATCGATTTTGTGCTTGTAGTTATCATCATATCATGTGACAACAATTATCAAGTTACGGAGTATTTTTTTACATGTACAGAAACTGTTAAATGTAGGTACAAAATGTGTTAACTGAAACTACATAATTTTTGCATCAAGGTTCACAATAATGCAAGATGAATCTTGGTCCATGGTATAACAATTGACATTTATATGTTTGTTAAAAATACACATAATGTGTAGTAAAAAAGGTCTATTGAAAAAAAAATAATAATGGCCTAAAATTATAGTATCTTATAACTATTATAAAAAAAGTATAAAGGATAATATGAATAAATTAATATTTTTTTTAATAACAATTATAAAATACAAAAAGTTATAAGTCTATAAGATAGTAATTACCTTGTAGGCTTGTATAAGTTATTCTATTTAATTTTATGATGTTATTTGATGGCCTTAACAACTTACACGAAAAGAAAAAAGAAGGGAAAAATTAGAAAACAACTATGAGTGTACAAGAAAGAAAGCGTAATGTATAAGTTAACAATATACGGAGTATTTTTAATTGTATGCAATTTGTATTCTCACGGCTTTGAGTATTTACATGGTTTATCATTTCTACTTAAAGAATGAATGAAAAACTTGAGAAATTTTGTCAGTAAAAAAGTGGTTAAAAAACTTGTTGTGTTTAGGTTTTCCATCGTTTGACAAATATGAGAAATTGATGTTGTGGTTCTGTTTGGTAAAATAGTTAGCTATCCGTCAATTTTGGTTTATTTAACCACTACTAGTTATTTGATTTGGTTAAAAAATTAATATAAGTGTTTAGTTAATTAACTTTTTGTTACATTAAAATACTAAAATTCAAAAAATTTGCTCAAAATATTTTTTTCAATTAGCTTTTTGAGAAAAAAATTATACAAAACACTTATTAACTAACAACTAATTTCCCAAACATTTTTATAATCATATCATTTAATCCAATCAATTATCAACTAACAACCATTTATCAACCAGAACCATTATGAAGTATCGTGAGTTGTTGGAAATAGTAATCACCTTGTACTATTGATGGAAAGGTTGAAAGTTTTTGTAATTTTGCTTATTATAATTGTTTTTTATTTATTATTATAGTTTACTTGGTTCAAATGTGGAGGACTCTCGATAGGGATAAGCTGGGCTCATGTTCTTGGAGATGCATTCTCACTTTCAGACTTCGTCAACATGTACGGCCCAGCCATTGCAGGCCGTCGTGATCTCCCACCTAAGCATCCTGATATGCCAACTGCCGACAACCACAACTGCCCAAAACCTCGTACTCAGAAGCTGTTCCCATTTTCCCTAGGAACCGTTGGCCCTGTCGGAGACCATTGGAAACTCACCAACACCTGCAAAATGGCAACACAATCTTACCACATCACCGAAAAGCAACTAAACGCGCTAATCTTCAAGGTTTCAGGGCTAAAACAGTCGGCTAAGGTTAAGGCATTTGAGGCAATCTCTGCACTGTTCTGGAAATCTTTGGCTAAAGTGAAGGAGGGATCAGGGTTGGAGACTGTGACAATTGTCAAAAACGACTTTCATAGTAGAGGAAATGGGCAGGTGATCAGTGCTGTTAAGGCGGAGATGAGGGTATCTGAGGCTGAGGTTTTGGAGCTGGCTAATCTGATTGGTGAGAAGGCAGTGGATGAAACAGGGATTATTGATGAGACCATGGAAGAAGAAAATGGGAAATCTGCAGATTTCTTTGTGTATGGAGCAAACCTGACATTTGTGAACTTGGAAGAGGTGAATATTTATGGGCTTGAAATGAAGGGGCAAAAACCCATTTTTGCAAACTGTACCATTGGTGGGGTTGGTGATGAAGGAGCTGTTTTGGTGCTGCCTGGGCCTGAGAATTTGAAGGGTAAAGAAGGTGGAAGAATTGTGAATGTCATCCTGCCTGAACACCTTCTTGGGAAGCTGAAAAATGAGATCAGTAAAGAATTGGGCACTTCACCAAATTAAACTAGTCTTCAAGAAATGAAGTGTGTTTAATTTTCATTATTTCTGTTGTAATATTTCAATCCAATAGTCCTTTGTGTGTACTTATATACATGTAAGCTTGAGGAGTTTTAACCTATTAATCACTTGCTCAAATCGAATGGTTTTAGAGCAATGAGTTGAAAAAAATTGTGATATAGTAATGCACTTTTCAACACTATACGTTGTACTTTATAATATTGTAATGTGTAGTTTAGTTAATTTTAAAGTGTAGTGTCCTTATAAGATGGATTTACGTACTCTTTAGAGTTTAAGATTTGTTTTAAAGTTTCAGTTTTTTTCTTTGGTTTTTGATTTTATTTTTAAAATATGGAAAAATTATTTCATTTTTGGTGTAATCATTGAGGCAGGAAAGTTCAGAACAACTGGAGGAATCAAATTCAATGATGTCATGGAAAGTAAATTCCACATAGGGGTGAGATTCATATCAAACATGTTAATTAATTTTCCATGTAAAGTTATTCATATCAAACATAATATACTTTCCCAGAAATTTAATTGATGCGAAAAGTATTAAATGACCTGAAGTTTAGTATTTAAAGTTTAGGTTTAGGATATAATTTTTTGATTTAGATTTTAGCATTTAGTCATAAATGCACTCTATATTGTCAAAAATTACATTTTAAAATTTGAAAAATTTACTAAAATGTGATTACATTTTTATTTCCAAATTGCATCATGTCCATTAGTTTTTTTTTTGGGAGATGGATTACTGTTATTGAACTTCAATTTGTCAATGGCAAGTATATGAACCAGACCTGGGATGTTGAGTAAATGCATTATACCCCCACAGCTTCTAATGCGTGGAAAGGTATATGCAAGGCCAAAAACATTATTAAAGAAGGATTACGCAAGAGGGTGAGAAATGGTCGCAATACATCCTTTTGGACCGAACCTTGGATTACAGGAGAAAATCTTGCTTGGTACGCCAATGTGGAGGTGCCGGAGGAAGAACATGATGCCACGGTAGCTGACTATTGGGACGAAGAGGGGTTGGAATGATTATCTCTTCCACGGAATTCTCCCTGATGAGATCACGGATAAGCTGAAAGCATGTATGTTAAGTAATGATAATGATGCCCAGGATGAGTTATTCTGGGAACCTGAGGCGAACGGAAACTTTTCTGTTACCTCAGCTTATGGTTTAATCCAAGGTGACATTGAGTCTCATAATGACAAAGGGTGGGAAAGGCTTTGGCAGGTCAATGTTCCTAACAAGATTTGTACTTTTCTCTGGCTAGTTAGACATGGAAGAATCATGACGAACCATGAACGAAAGAGAAGAGGATTTATATACTATGACCAGTGTCAACACTGCTTGACCATTATGGAGGATATCAACCACCTTCTTAGACACTGCCCGAAAGCGATGGAAGTGTGGATAAAACTTCTTCCTCAAACAGCCATTAATAAATTTTGGAACATTGATTTCCTAACATGGTTTGATCTGAATGTTGCAGGTAAAGGTGCTTTCAGTAGTGTTGAAAATGGTCCGATCCTTTTTGCCATTACTCTTTTGGTGGATTTGGAGGTGGAGAAACGAAATAATCTTCAAAGGTAAAAGTATGGATATTGATCATAAAATTAGGTGGATTAATATGCAGGTTGCAGAATCTGTTAGAGCCTTTGAGAAGATTTCACAACCGGCTAGCAATACTCATAATAAGGTCCAACGCCTCATTCGTTGGACTAAACCCCCAGATGGTTGGACGAAGATGAACATTGATGGAAGCCGAGATACACTCACAGGCCATGCAAGTTGTGGAGGACTCCTCAGGGATGTTATCGGCAACTGGCTGCTTGGTTTTAAAGCAAAAGTTGGCCACTGTTCCATTGAAGAAGCGGAAGCTTGGAGTATTCTTAAGGGGCTTAAAACTATTTGGAATCATGGCTACCGCAAAGTTATCATTGAATCAGATGCCAAACACGTTGTGGATTGATTAATGCTAGTGAGTACGAGAAATCCCCTACTGGTATGGTGGCTAATATCATTAATGAGTGTAGGAAGTGGTTGAGGATGAATTGGCAGATTCAATTAAATCATGTATTTAGAGAACAAAATAAAGTAGCCGACGCTTCGGCAAGGATGGCTTTGAAATCGACGAATGATTGGATGTTCCTGCCTCAACCGGAGAGCGAGCTTCTTGGGTTGCTCAATGATGATATTTTGGGTATTCCGGTGTCCCGACTAGTTTGCACCGAAAGCTAATCCTTGGGGTGTCCCCCTCCCGTTTGTAATTTAAAAAAAAAAAAAAACGTCAAATACACTTGTCAATTGCAATTGAATATAATGCACGCTCACGCATTCATACTTATTTTGCAAATGCGTTTGAGGTATTTTCAATTTATCTAAACATTAAAATAAATAACAAGTCAATTTTAATATATTTATATGAATTTAGTTTGTTTAAAAAAGTAATTATAAAATTTTGAATTTAATGACCATATTATATTTTCGTATACAATTCAATTATAATTCAACTCGTATTCCAAACAATTTGAACTCCACAAAAAAACGTATGATCGTCCGGTTCCCAAATTTCCAAACACGTGGGGGAAGGTCCAATTCGTCATTAGTCAACCGAGAGGCACCACACTTTTTGCGGTTTGGACACGTCACTACATAATTTCTCACACACTATATAATGGGTGCCCCATATTTCCCCGTCTTCCGGAATAAGACCCTCTTTCCGTGGCCCGGAAACTTCTGGAGAAAAAGGTAAGCGAACGAAATCTCTCTTACCACGACCGGCACCGTCGGACGCGTTTTCTGTCTCTGCTCCGCCGGCCGGCACTGTACGCCGTGCTCATCCTCCTCCTTTGTTTCATAGAGATAAATTAAGACCGAGGAGGAAGCAAAAAGGCGTTGGAGCTCAGCTACCGGGAACCAACGACTTCTCCTGCTGAGAGAATTGTCTGCATAGAGAGAGGAAGGATAATGGAGTCGAGTTCGGAATTGCTGAGATCGATCGGGGCGGCGTTAGGAGTGTCGATAGGGAATGACGTGGCGGTGGTTGCATTGACGACGTCGATCGCCGTCGTCGTTGGCTTGCTGGTTTTGGTATGGATGAGAACGAGTGATCGGAGTAAGGAGGTGAGGCCCTTGAAGGTTCCAAAGGCCAGAGCGGTTGAGCAGGAGGAAGACGTGGACACGGGCAAGGTTAAGGTCACCGTCTTCTTCGGTACTCAGACCGGTACCGCCGAGGGGTTTGCTAAGGTAATGGTGTTTATTTTTCAGAGAAGAAGAATAGTATTTGCTGCTATATTTTTCCTCGTTCTGTATGGATGTTAAGGAATCGTACTCGCTATATTCTTTGGTGCCGCCGTGAACGTTAAATTTGCCGTTCATGCGCGCTTATGATGGTTAACTAGAATGGTATAATGCGGTGGACCACAATTTATATTTATATTTTGCTACCCAAGGTATAACTGATATTCCGTATAAATATTACTGGGGGTAAAAATTAGGGTTGGGGATCAATTTTTGGGAGAAGATATAAATATTAAAAAGAAATTCATGTTAAATTGAATTTCAGACTCGTTAGTTTACGAAGTGGTAGTAACTCCTCGGGCTAAGTCCTTAAAAAAACCATGTGCGTATGGCACTGTTGGTTGGGTTGCAATTTCTCTCAAGACGCAAAGAGCTATCTAACCAAAATGTGGATATCTCAATATGACAGCAACACGCTTTACTCCATTTAGGATTCTCTAGCACACAATATTTTTTCGGGCACATCTCCTGCACACAATATTACCATGCAAGTTGTTTTCATTTATCTACTCTGCTAGCTAAACTAAGCTGTATTTCCTGAAGCAATGATATTATGCTATTTGAGTTGATTTTACTAGTGTGCTCTGATGGCCTATTGTTTGGAATTAAGTGGGTGTATACATGTCTATCCTTGTGGCTCTTGATTTCTCTTAATCAATAGTCTGCTTACACGATCATTCTTGCAGGCTTTAGCTGAGGAGATCAAGACAAGGTATGAGAAGGCAGTTGTGAAACTCGTGGACTTGGTATGTGCAATATTAACCATTGCTTTAACCCACTTCCAGTTATCTAACTTTCACATGGTGATAGTTTGTATTTTGTCTTGTAAGGATGATTATGCTGCCGATGATGACCAGTATGAGGAGAAACTGAAAAAAGAAACATTAGCGTTTTTCATGGTTGCAACGTAAGATACACCTTTACTCAGACAGTAACTTATGATCTAATTTTTTTTGCCTAGAAGTTTTCTGACTTATGCTTGAGTCTTACATATTGAGACTGTTATGATAGTTATGGTGATGGGGAGCCAACCGATAATGCTGCGAGATTCTATAAATGGTTTGCGGAGGTAGGTTCAACCTTGATTGATTTTCTGCTTGTTAAAGCTAAATATTTTTTTAACATATGCTTTCCCTTCTAATATTTTGTAACTACAAGGGAGGAGAAAGGAGCCCCTGGCTTCAACAGCTTACCTATGGTGTATTTGGTTTAGGGAACCGTCAGTATGAACATTTTAACAAGGTATGAGTGACATTGTCATTGTGCATCTCTGATCTGTTCATCAAGTTGATTTCTGACACTTACCTGTTTGAAACAGATAGGTAAAGTTTTGGATGAACAACTTAGTAAACAAGGTATGTAGACCTTTTCTATATTGCACTTGATCTGTACGAGTGTAAGTACTTGCTATATCTTCTGCATTGT
This sequence comes from Ipomoea triloba, assembly GCF_003576645.1. Lineage (NCBI taxonomy): Eukaryota > Viridiplantae > Streptophyta > Magnoliopsida > Solanales > Convolvulaceae > Ipomoea > Ipomoea triloba. Next base: position 35,663,843 of record NC_044916.1, on the reverse strand, counting down.
CTCCTCTGATAATTGATTAAAATTCCATGACTGGGCAAAATGCCTCCTCTTCTCTCTCTCCTTGGTTAGCAAGTGTTTGCAATGTCGTCTTTCTACAGGCTAGAAAGAGGGGTTGGTTTTGGTTTTTAAATTCAGTTTGAAATGAAAAAATGGCACAAATGATTCAAAATTTCCATGGTGACAAAATAATATCTATTGCAACAATAAAATTATTATTTCTTCTATAAAGAAAATACTACTTTTCTTTTCTTTGCTTATTTCTTTTCTTTTTGGTTGAGTGGCCAGGTCTGTGGTTGACTGGTTGTATCATGTTATTTGAGATATGTCCATAATAATAAAATAAAACTGAAGGATGTGCTTACATGATAACTTTTTAGGTGCAAAATGTTTAGTTCCACTTTGTCTTGGTGATGATGATCAATGCATTGAAGATGATTTTACTGCTTGGTAACTCTCTCACTCACTTTTGTTTTTTGGGTTTGGGTTTTGTGTGTTCTTTAAATTTTAATTTTCACATATGAGTAGATTTTATTCTGGTCTTTTTTATGGAGTACAAAAAAGTTCATTTCTCTTTTAAATGAACTAATGAAAGCAGCAGAAGCATTTTTTTCCTTACAATGTTAATTATAATAATGCTTTCTTTTAAGGCGGGAACAACTGTGGCCTGAATTGGATATAATACTTAAGGATGAGGGTGATGCAAACTCTGCATCTACACAATACACTGCTGTAATTCCTGAATATCGTGTGGTGGTTCATGACCATGGGACTAAAACTTATGATGATGTGCATGCAAGTATGGCCAATGGAAATGCTGTGTATGATATCCACCATCCATGCAGGTAGGTTCTTTAAACATGCATGCCTGCTTTATTCTGTTTTGGTTGGTAGAAGTGCTTTATTCTAACTTTTCCTGCAGAGTTAATATTGCTGTTCAAAGAGAGCTTCATACACCTGAGTCTGATCGTTCATGCATACACTTGGAATTCAACATATCTGGCACTGGCATAACGTAAGTTCATGACTTCGTATTGAAAATTAAGGGGACAAATTAATTTTGGTCAACTCTGGCTGTGTTTTCTCTTATTTCATTTTCAAAATTTTAGCATGATGCTGTATTCTTTTTCCGACTATTTTCTATCATATTTGCAATGTATACATATGGGCAAACACATTTTGCTGCTTTCAGATATGAAACTGGAGACCACGTGGGTGTCTATGCTGAAAACTGTGATGAAGCTGTTGAGGAAGCAGCGAAGTTGTTGGGTCAGCCTTTGGATTTACTATTTTCTATGCATACTGACAAAGATGATGGTACACCCTTGGGAGGTTCATTGCAACCACCTTTTCCTGGTCCTTGCACTCTTCGAACTGCTCTAGCACGCTATGCAGATCTGTTAAATCCTCCTCGAAAGGTAATCCACAAATATTGCATGATGTGGGAGCTTTGTGAGCCAGGTGATATTTTTTGCAATTTCAAGACTGGTTTTTGGATTTAAATGATGTCATTTTCAGGCCACTCTGGTTGTGTTAGGTGCTCATGCAACTGATGCTGGTGAGGCCGAAAGGCTCAAGTTCTTGTCTTCTCCACAGGGAAAGGTAAAGTGGTTCCATTATCCTTACTGCTTTCTTTAGTTTTAGACTTTTAGGTCACCTTCCTCCCCAACTGTGAATTTAGGAAAAAGACTTTTTCTGATAACAAACTTGTGATTTTGTACACTTTTACTTTATTGTCTGTTCAAATGCCTATTTATCTTGTATAGGATGAGTACTCACAGTGGGTTGTTGCAAGTCAAAGAAGTTTACTTGAGGTAATGTCAGAGTTTCCTTCTGCTAGACCTCCTCTTGGTGTATTTTTTGCAGCAGTTGCTCCTCGCTTACAACCGCGTTTCTATTCTATCTCATCCTCGCCCAAGTGAGTATTTTATTATGAATATGCCTGTAAAAATATCTTTTATAAGAGGGTAAATATGAGCCTCCCTTTTTCCATCTTGGCTAATGGACATTGTTAAGTGTTAACCCATGTTTTTCAAATCTGTGTAGATATGCCCCTGACAGAGTCCATGTAACCTGCGCTTTAGTTTGTGGTCCTACCCCTACAGGCAGGATTCATAGAGGAGTGTGTTCAACATGGATGAAGGTACAAAAGAAATCTTAAGGTTGGGTTGTAGAAAGGACGAACTTAATCTGCTGGTTTCTTCACACCATTTTTTGGGCTCCTTTAATTACAGACACAGTTTAATCAAAGTCCACCCAATGCCATTTATACCTACCACTTTTGCTAAATTATTCTGATGATGCCATTTTGCATTTGATGCTTCCATGCTTTTATTACTGAAGGGTATCTTTAGAAATTTATCATTAAATGTTCTGTTGAAGTTTGATAGTGACCAATTTTGGAAACATAAACTAAAGGAAATATGGCCAGCCAAGAAAATGGGATTTTGGTGGGGGCAGTACATTCATTCTTTCTTGTTGCACTGTACTTAAGTTCTAATTTTGTGTTTTGGTTTTGTTAATTTCTAAAATACTTGAAATTAGAATGCAATTCCGTTGGAGAAAAGTCATGACCGCAGCTCAGCTCCAATTTTCATTCGGCCATCAAACTTCAAATTGCCAGCTGATCCTTCAATTCCAATTATTATGGTGGGACCTGGTACTGGATTGGCACCGTTTAGGGGATTTCTACAGGTATGGGGATTGCATTTCCACTTTGTTCTTGCTTGTGTTTTTTTACTGCACAAATATTTACTAGGGTTGATATGCCTTTTTACCTGCTCTGCTTTCCAGGAAAGAGCAGCTCTTAAAGAAAGTGGGGTTCAACTTGGCCCTGCACTGTTGTTTTTTGGTTGTAGGAACCGAAGGATGGTAAAGTTTCAATTTATGCACATACTAATGCATGTGATTCTGCTGCATTGTATTTTGACTTAGCATTACACTGTAGGATTTCATTTATGAGGAGGAGCTCAAGAATTTTGTAGATCAAGGCATAATTTCAGAGCTAGTTATTGCATTTTCACGGGAAGGGCCTGAAAAAGATTATGTTCAATACAAGATGATGGAAAGAGTAAGCCTGTTGATATTAATTAGTATTTGCCTGCTTCTGTTATAGAGATCAGTGTTTTACTGTTTTTACTTCATTTTAATTCACTTGCAGGCTGCCCATGTATGGAGTTTAATCTCCCAAAAGGGATATCTATATGTATGTGGGGATGCCAAAGGGATGGCTCGAGATGTACATCATACTCTCCATACTATTGTCCAAGAGCAGGTATTATGCTTACCTACTAATGTTAGCTATACGTTTAGTTGTAGGCTGCCCATGTATGTGTGCGTTAGGTTGTTCATAGCTGACCAGTTCAAATTAAAAATGCCAATAGGCCGTTCTTGTTGAGAGTTGCAACCTTATGGTTACCAAGTTAACATGTTGACCTTGGCCGGGTTGCCCTAAATGATGTTATTATTGTAGTTTATTTTGGGTACCTGTATCTCTATGTATGCGATGTTATTATTATCGTTTATACTGGGTACTTATGTCTCTTCGTCCACTTAACCTGTTTGTTCTACTCGAATTCAGGAAAAGGTAGATGCTTCAAAGGCTGAGGCCACAGTGAAGAAACTCCAGACGGATGGAAGGTATCTAAGGGATGTCTGGTGATCATTACCACGCATACTATTCTGCCTGCAAATTGCTGTGTGTTCCGATTGCCAATATTGAAACACAGCGGTCTGAGTCTTCCCAACATCTAAATTTTGTCATCTAGAGACTATGAATTTTCTTTTAACATGTTATTCATCAAAGGTTCATAAATTTTATTTTTTTTGAGAACAGAAAGGTTCATAGTTTTTAGTACACGATATTTGTTATACATGGTTAAATAAATAAATGTTTCTTCTCCCGTCCAATTCAAATGGAATAATGTTTCTTACCCACATTTTATAGATTTTAGGTTCTACTGACGTTGTTTTCGAAAAAAAAAAAGGTTCTACTGACGTCAAATCTCCCGGTATTTGGATTCGGATTTCATCTAACATTTTTTTTTTTAAATTAAACAAATATATAAGAATTACTGTAGCTTGTAAAACGTGTGGTGGAATAAATCTGCCGTGCACGAACTCACTCTTATATACTACGGTATTACGATATAGTATCTGCCATAGTGCCCATGTGGTTTATATTCTGCTACAATTCTTTAGCTCCATTGGCAATGGAATTTCAAGTGTCACAGAAGAAATATAATAAAGAAACAAAAAGTGACATCTTTCTTTTCACTTTAACAAAAAAGAAAGCGATACATGGTTGTGATAACTTACTTTTAAATTTTAAAAAATTAGATAGAACATTTATTTAAATTTAATTTCAAATTTTATAAATTTTTTAAATATTTCTTTGGAAAACACTGAGTGGGAAAAAAAATGGATGAGAGATAAATGATACATTTTCATCCCATTTACATAAAATTACAGTAATCAATAAGCATAACATTTAATAATTTATCAATCTTATATTGGGAACAAAATTACCTTTTAGAGACTAACCATATGAGACGATGCCATCCTACACGGCTACACCCATAATATCAAGCTCAAATGAATTGCTTGTATATTTTTTAGATTTGAGTTTCGGATTGTGGTCTAGTGGTACCCGGTGTCTCGATTTACACTCTCATATGGATGATTGGAGCGGGTCCGACCCTCAGTGAATGTAACTATTGACTCTTTGTGCTTCAGTAAGTTGAGAAAGTTTTTTCGGATCAATATATATATTCTTTATTTTTAAAGGCAAAAGCTATACATTACACAAGGGCTTTACTGTCATTACCTACTTTCTGACGTTACAATTTTGTCGACTCCCAAACACGACACCGTGGTAGAGTGGTAGTGTGATTTTGACCGAGCGGCCTCGTTCTTCCCCCAAAACCCAGGCGCCTCCACAGTCCACACGACCACACCCACCCTCACACCGGTACTTCTGGTGCACATCCGTTTATCTTTCTTACACAGCCGGTCACTTTTTTACTCCGTCACCGGCAAACGTCATCCTCCTCCTCCTTTCCGTCTTAGGGTTTTTACTATCCTCGCTAAAACCCTTCCCCCTCGCTCCATACCCGTTTCGCGGGAAAACAAAGTGCAATCTTTGAAAGAAATACTCACACACCTCATACGGAGAGTTAAAAATGGTTGAGAAATCGGGTAACCGCAAAAAATGCTCCGTCAGTGAAGAAGATATCTCTACTCTTCTACAGAGGTACTGCTTTTTTCTTTTTTTCTTTTTTTTTTTGAAGGTTATTTTGGTAGCTTAAATTCGTAAATTCGTATTTGTATTTATTTATATTTGGGGGGTTTATTGAAGGTACAACGCGACCACAGTGCTGGCATTGTTGCGAGAGGTGGCGCAGGTTACGGAGGTGAAGATCGATTGGAATGAGTTGGTGAAGAAGACCAGCACTGGGATTACAAATGTTAGGGAGTACCAAATGCTGTGGCGTCATTTGGCTTATCGCCATGGATTGGCTGATAGGCTGGATGACACTGCTTTACCTCTGGTCAGTCAACTTTTGAACGATTCTCTCTTTCTATGTGTGGGTAGAGCTTATTTGATTAATGGTTTTTGAAGCTTCTACCGGCTGTTATGCACTTTGATAGCATAATTTAAGAAGAATGTGGGTATACATGGATTTCCAGTGTGTGGGCATTCACACTTTAGTTTAAGTTAGAGACTTTTCAGTCTTTTTGTTGATGTTTTCTTATATGAGCCTTCAGATTAGGTGAGCTTGAGAATGTTATGAATGGGAAGGGATCTCATGAACTGGACAATGTGATAATGCATACAGGGTATCTGATGCTACTTCTGTCAACATGTATAAAAGTTGATGTGGAATTTTATGCAACAGCTCTACTGTGCAGCTTAAAATTTGGATCTCTTGTGTGTGGGCTTTTTGTTATTTTTAGGTTTTGGGGTTGTTTGATTAAGGTTTGCATTTGTGTATAGGTTTAAGATACCTGATATGACCTTGTGAATGAAAGCATATCTAGAGTCGGTTGACAAAATCCTTGCTCTTGTTTCTTTATTTCTACTGCATCCCATTATCATCTTAACTTTGTCTGGTTCAGCAAGTTGAGCATCCTGTTAACTGTCATATGTTAAAGATGGTTGAAAGATTCTTACATGTATCTCTGTTTCCCATTAATATCTGTACGTTGTTTGGTTCAGTACATCCTCTTGGCTGTTGTATATCCTCACCAACTGTGTAATTCTTTGACAAAAGTGTGAGCAATGTGTCTCCTTTGGTAGATCTAACAGGCCAGCTATTTTCTGCTCCATGTACCAATGGTGATTGCTTTTATCATTTTGGTTGCCAGGATGATGATAGTGATTTAGAATATGAATTGGAAGCTTCTCCAGCAGTTAGCAGTGAAGCTTCAGCAGAGGCCGCTGCATGTGTGAAGGTAATCCAAACTATGATTGCATGATACTAATATCTTTTTCTAGAATTTAATACCTTTTATGTCACAACAACTGTGCAAGCCTATATTTTCCTTTTTTAATGTTTCTCTGTGGCAGACACTCTATTTACTTGATGGATTTAGTAGTTTGAGTATCATGCACTGATGGACTTCAACTTGTTATTAACAAAAATACCTGCACCAATTATTATTATTATTATTTTTTTCCTGAAAGGTCCAAATTTAATGGTCAGTAATGCATCTGCATCCTGGGGGCAATACGGTTAGGTTCTGCATGTGGCTTTCACTGTGCAGGGTTCACAAATCATTACTACGTGTTTACTGGCCTCGCCCTTATATGTGGAGAACATGTCTTTTAATATTTTTTTTTGAATGCACAGATGTTTTAGACATTCAAATAGTATAGAGCTTCAAACATGACAATTGTGGGATGCCATACATTACATTATTTCTGTTTGTTCTCTCTTTTTGTTTTGTTTTTTCTCTGTAATTCTTTTCACTTTTTTTTTTTTTTTTTAAATGCTAATTGTCTGGCTAACTATCAGGCTGGATGATATCCTTCTTCCTTGTAAGTTGATCTGTCAGTGAGAACTAAAATATTTGCATATATGTGATGGGTTTTTGCCTTTGCTTGTATAGGTTTTTATTGCTTCTGGGGTGCCAAACGATTCCTATTTGTCAAATGGCACAATTGTTGAGGCTCCATTGACTATAAATATTCCCACTGGGCAAACGTGTAGGAACCCTTCAGATTATTGTTACCAAAGTATTTCGCAAGGAACAAATATTACAGTTCCAGTTTTTGTGCAAAAGCAACCACTTCCCAATGTCACATCAGCTGAGGGGTTAGATAACAATGGAGCATCAAATGCAACCTTGCCTCCTCGTCGAAAAAGAAAGCCATGGTCTGAAGCAGAGGACTTGGAACTTATTGCTGCGGTTCAAAAATGTGGTGAAGGAAATTGGGCAAATATCTTGAAAGGGGATTTTAAGGGTGACAGAACAGCTTCACAGCTTTCTCAGGTCCCTTTTATATTTCAGTATTTGTTCTTTCTTGATGGCTTTAAGATTATAGAGAAGCACATATTCTTTTGTGCTAGTCTTTTCTCTAGAATATATATGTTTCTTTCTTGCCATTTATGCATGATCTTTCATTGTTTCTATTTTAAATGCCTGCTTTATCACAGACCTATTTAATTACCATTTTTTTGCACTATGAGAAAAGATTGTCATTACAAATTGTTGGATGATAGCCATGTTTTACAAATCAAAGAATAAGAAAAAGGACAAGAGAATGAATTTTACTATTTTTTTTTTATTAACAAAAAGCATGTTGTAGATTAAGGTTAAAAAATATCTTTATTTGAGACATACTAGAAATAAAGATAACTTCAGGATGTCTGGGTTAAATAGGGATTGTTTATTGCTAATTAATGAATGTCCGTTGTTATCTTGTATGGTTTGGATGTCTGGGTTTTTCCCAGGTTTTCTGGGTTCAAATCCCGGCAACGGAATGATATTATAGTAAGCTTGTATAACCAACCTGACCTAAATTTTTTGTAAACAAGATAGTGAAGTAGTGAACCGTGACCATCATTTTCCTTGACAAGATGCTTAGTCATATACTCATATATTAACCACGTTATTTACTTTGCAACAAATTTTTCAATTTGTTATTTACTTTATTGCAATTTGTGCAGAGGTGGGCAATTATTAGGAAGCGACAAGGCACCTTGGTTGGGAACAGCTCACAACCCACTGAGGCTCAATTAGCAGCTCGTCGTGCAATGTCCCTGGCTCTTGATATGCCTATGGGTGATAATTTGAAAGCAGTTTGCTCAATCAATACTGGTAATTCTCTGGACATGGGAATCACATTCCCTTCAAATTCTTAGGTTATGTGAGATTCTTGGGAATTTTATTTATCTCAAAACATTCCTTGAACCAAACACTCCCTTAAGGTTATGATTTCTAGCTCAAAAACCTTATGTGGTTATGTTGCAAAAGTTTCCTTGCCTCAAAACTTTCATAATGCATAGTGTGAGGCAAATAAGTAGCTCTTAACTTAAGTTTATTGTATTTTCTTAATATACTTGTTTAGTTGAATGTGGTAGCATAGTGTGAATTTTCATCCATTTCTAACTCATTCCTTCTACCTGTTCTTTTAAAATTGTCTTCTTTATGCTAGTATTTTGAAATTGAACTAGAAGGTTTTGCATTGACCTTTATTCATTTCCCTCGTACTTTCATCTATTTTGAAAAGCTTTGACAAATCTATGTTTATATTCAAACAACAGGGGCAAACACAAATATCTCTCCTGGTAACCCTGCTAATCCTCCTGCAGCTGAGGCTTCATTTGCTGGTACCCAATCCCAGAATCATCTGGGTCAGCAACAAGACTCTGCAATGGTGGCACAGAAGCCAGGAACACTGGGACCTTCAAAAGCACGAGTGCCCCCAAAAAAGCCCCCAACGAAGACAACCCTCAGCCCGGATTCAATGGTCAAAGCAGCTGCAGTTGCTGCTGGGGCTCGCATTGCTACCCCTTCAGATGCTGCATCACTGCTTAAGGCTGCACAGTCTATGAATGCTGTCCGTATAATGCCTGGAGGAGGAGGCCCTATGGTTAAACCGCCTGCTGTTGGTGCAAATACATTACCCAGTAATGTGCACTTCATTCGAACTGGTTTATTGTCTCATTCAAAAACACTGCCGAATGCCACACGAACTGGACCTCAGCCAGTTCAAAGCCACTCCACAAAGCCTGCATCACAATTAGTTCAGTCTAACCTGGCTAGTACTACTATCCCAGGACCCAAAGCTTCAAATGAGGTGCCAAATGGTACAAACTCTACTCTAGCTGCTGAGCTCGATGTAAAAACCGTTGAAGATGCTGTTATCTCAGGACCAAAAGCCTTGGCTGAGGTGCCAAATGGTACTAACTCTACTTCAGTGTCTAAGGTGCCAAACGGTACCAACTCTACTCCAGAATCTGAGCTTGACACAAAAACTGCAAAGGATTCTGCTATCTCTGGCTCGGGTGGCTCGGGAACTGTAATGGAAAAGCCTGCCAAAGAGAGTCGAGCACCTGGCCCATCCAATTCCCCTGAAGGCAATAAAGCTGTTCCCACCAAAGAAGCGCCATTGGAGTTGGCCCAAGTGGACCAAACTGCTATTCCAGCCAAAGAGAAGATTGAAGAAACTTGTTTTTCAGGTGATGCACCAAAGGAGAATGGACAAAGGGATCAAGCCTCTGTTTCTACAGCTAGAGCTGCAACAATTTGTGTTCAAGAAAAGCAAATCAACTCTTCATCAACGGCTAATGTAACTACAGCCAAATGTTCAGCTAATGACCGCAACCAGGCTGAGGTCGAGTGTGCAAGCTCAAATGACAACAGTGCAATAGTTTCACCCGTAGGGAACACTGGCAAGGAGATGAATGAAAAGCAACCCACAAATAGAAATCAAATAGACCCGTCGAGTATGGCTGTGGATGGGGCTGATGAGGAAGTAACTTGAAAAGAATAGTGGAGAGTAATGGCGTTCTGCTGTGGATGGGGCTGATGAGGAAGTAACTTGAAAAGAATAGTGGAGAGTAATGGCGTTCTCTTGGTCCTCCATTGTACGTATTGTTTGATTCTCAACCACTGCAGTATACCCAAACACCCCCACCTTCCTTCCCTGTTTGCCATTTCTTTTTTTCTCTATATAGGTTTGTAGATGTAGCACGCAAAGGTATACAGTGTTTATATATCTGTATGGCCTGTGTAAACTAATATTTTTTTATTGTTTCTGTATGGATGGTTATATATGTCTTGGAAGAAACTCTACAATTTACAGTAGTAGTTCTATATTGAATTAGTTAGGACTATCTTGTAGAGTTGTCAAAACGAGTTTAGCTTACTGGCATAGCACATAATAATGGCCCAACACATTATAAGGGTAGGATGGGTTTTGATTTTTATTATACAATTATTAATTTTTTAATAGATTTTGACAGTTCGGGCAAGCCTTTTCTAGGCTTGCCAAAGTGCAAGTTCTAGCGAGTCCTGCCCTAACCTACTTTGAGAGTACTACTAATGTGATTATTTGGGGGCCTACTTTGACAGTACTACTAATGTGATTATTGATTTTTTTTTTTTTCAGGTACTTTGAAATTTTATTTATCAAAATAAAGTAGTTTTAGATTTATTTTACTTTTTTGCTATGTCACATGCCCTTTCTAAATTGTAGTAAAAAAGTTATACATTTACCACGTCATCTTATTAAAAACAAAAATATGGCAAATAGTAAGCATGAAATTTATAGATGTTTATGAATTTCAGATGCTGAAATTAAAATCAAAAGCGAAGTCTGAGAATTCATATTTAAGCTAGAGAGAACCCTTTTGAGTTCTGATAACTTTTACACTGCATAGAATGGAGTGAATGGACTAGTAGTCTATACTGGTAGAACTACAAGGGAAAACAATAATAAGAAAAGAATGATAAAGAACTATTTTGGTGTCTCTATGACCCGTTTCTGCAATGATGCAGCACTTACACGAGACAATATGTTTGTAGGCATTTGCTTCTTCAACTTCATTCCAAACAAGAAAGATGTCACGGGGATCTTAGTATCAGCGCCTCTTTCCCTCTTGATCCCGAGTTCTTTTTCCAGTTTTGATAGTGTCGTCTTTACATCAGCTTGAAGTTTCTCTACAAGTTCACTTCCTGTTCTCAACTGATTTGCAACCTTGTTGTTCTCCTGTTTCATGTTTAGAATCTCACCTTGGAATTTTGCAGCTTGATAGTTGCTCAGCTGGAATTCTTCGTCATTTATCCCTGCCAACGACAACCTTGTTACCTCGTCCTGGATGTTGGTAAGTGATGACAGCCTGTGCTTTAAGTCTTCTTTCAGCGCTGAGGAATGTTCCAGCCATAGTAATAACTCGGTCTGTATCTCTTTCATGTGCTTGTATATAGGGCGTATGTCTGAAATTAGTGATGGAGGTTTAATACTGCCCTCGTGCTTGTTTTTCTCCCTCGCTTTTTGCAGTTCAGCTTGCAAATCCTCCACAGATGTCTGAAACTTTTTCACTTGATGGAAAGAAGTGCTAAACCTGAGCCAAAATTCGATGTTTTCTTCCAGCAGGTCATCAATATCCATGCGTATCTTCTCTTGAATTGTTGAAAAGGTCTGAGGTTCGTCGAGATTGGCAATCTTGATATCTACTTCATCATCATCACCTTTTGTGTTGAATATAGATGTCTCTTCTGAAGGTTTTGCTTCTTCTCTTACAGGTGCATCTTCGCTGGAAGGTTTTGCTTCTTCTCTTACAGGAGCATCTTCGCTGGATGGTTTTGCTTCTTCTCTTACAGGAGCATCTTCGCTGGAAGGTTTTGCTTCTTCTCTTACAGGAGCATCTTTGCTGGAAGATTTTGCTTCTTCTCTTACAGGAGCATCTTCGCTTTTTGGCACATCGATTAATTGCATTAGACTTTTCATATATTCATCCAGCGACTTGCCACCCGTGGGCAGTGAACTGGATCTAGTAATATTTTCATTGGATTTCTGAGTTTCAAAATGGTTTTCTTGAGCTGAATTGAGCTTCTTCTTTAAAGATTGAATCTCTGCATCCTTTGAGGCAATAGAACTCTTCAGGACTTTTATCTGAATCACATACTGGAAGTGACTAGCCCTCCTTTTCTTTTCTGCTTCATTCTGTTTCTTCTTCGCTTCTTTGTAATTTCTGAGGGCTGTTCTGTACTCCTCTAATAGGACCTTCTCCCTCTCATCGTCTGAACCATTTAAAAACAACTCTCTCCAATTCGGCGGATCATATTCTGTATCAGGTTCTTCGCCCTCTTTTCGTGTTCTTGGATCCTGAAGATTTTCTGCAAAAGTGCAAGGATTAGTACTGGTTAAAGTAACCAGATGTCTGATTTTATTTTATCTGACAGCAAAATACCTTGATCCAGATGATCGCCGCCCTTTTTAAACTTCTCCCGAGGCACTTCATCTCCCGCGATGGCTGAAATGCTATCAGTCTGTTCTCTTTTAGCAGTGGCAGAATCTTGATCTGGATAACCACCCTTTTTCAACTTCTCTTCAGTCATTTCATCTCCCAGGATGTCTGAAATGCTATCAGCATGTTCTCTTTTAGCCAGAGAAGTACCTTGATCTGGAAAATCATCTCGCTGTTGCTTCATTCCTGTTTCTGCACCTCCTAAAACTGCAGAAATGGTATCAGAAAAAGTCACATGTGCGTGTGATTTAGGCCCTTTTGGAGGACTATTGAGAACATTTTCGCTGTCATTGATGGTACTAGGTGGATCCTTTGTCGATAGATCAGATAAATTTACATCTGGAGATCTGGAAGTACTATCATATGCATCAGTGTCTCTTTTATCAGAAAGTTCAATGTTTTGGTCTGCCGTTTTGGGAGAAATGGTATCGTGCCAATCACATTGTTTCTCAACCTTGTCGTTTCCATGGCTCTGTGAATCAGCGTCTGAAAAACTGGAAAAAGAACTATCGTCGGCCTCCTCATCTGGCTGCACGTTTTGGAGTTTCACAGAGAGGTCATCAAGTGTGGAAGTTGCTTCAGAAAAATGAGTCTGCAAATGGCTGCTCTGCTCATTAATGGTTTGTTCAAGATTCATAACTCTCTTAAGCTTTTCCTCGAGCTCTCTTATCTTCTTACTCGCGTTCTCTGAATCATTAGCCAGAGTCTCCTTTTCCTCTTCTGCCCGATTTAGCTGTACAAGAAGCTCATCTGCTTCCGTCTTCAATCTGTTAAGGTAAGCGTTCTGAGACGACGCTGAAATCTCCAGACTTATGACCTTTTCCACAGTATCATCAACATTTTCTGCCAGTTCAGACACAGTAAAAAAACAGGATTCTGAGTCCTTTTTAATCTTTGAAGACTCCAAATCATTCTTCCCTTGCACAGAACTTTCCAGTTTTTGCTCCAATTTCTTCGATTCCTCACTCAGATCCACAGATATTTTATGTCTGATGGTCTGGCTGGCAGTGAGTGCCTTCACAAGAGACTCGAATTTTAGCTTAGCATTATGAACCTTTTGGCTCTCAGCCTTGGCAGCCTCATTTGATTTCTCCTGTTGTTCTTGTAAGCGCTCCAATGTCTCCCGGCATGACTTCAGTGCTGTGCATGTCATCAAACTTCTAGCTTCTTCGTCTTCAATATTCGTGCCAATCCCAAACTCGTCTTGTAAGCTGTTAACTTTAGCCTGCATTTCTGAAACCTGATTTTCGAATTCCCAGTACTTGCCTATCTGGCGTTCGTATGAACTCTTCACAAACTCCCTCTCAGTCTGAACTGCCAAAATCTGCTTCTGGAGCTTATCAATCTCCAGAAGAGCTTCATCTTTGCTCAGCCCTGAGCCTGAAGTGGCATTACCATCATCATCTGCATTGAACTTGAGCAATCCCTTCTTAGTCATCACTTTTGAAGGCTTATCGCTCTTCTTTTTCATCATTGACAGGATTTTCGGGATGGTTAAGTTTGGCGCAGGTGGCATATCATTGCTCCACTGCTCGGGAGGAGCACCCGAAGCTCCTGTCATAAAGCCTTCTCCATCCTCTTCAAACATCGATATCTGAACTCTTTCCGGGAACACAGTTGCAATCGTTCGGTTAGCAGTCTGCAGATCTCTTGACAAGTGATCATATCTCTCTGCTAGAGCTCTGTAGTTCCTGAATGTATCTTCAACAAAGTTCAAGAGTTCTAGCCTTTTCCTGTAGTACATTTCTGCCCTCCTCGCAAACGAGTCTCCATCTCCATCTATGATCTTCAGTATGTAATCTACCTTCTCCTCCATATCTGCAACCACAATCCAAGCAGTATATATATATATATATCAACCATTTTCTCATCTATCATGCCTTACAAGAACTATTCTGCAGCCTGCCTTTAATCAACCATTCTTGGCAATTGGCATATTGTCAAACATTTGCTATGCATAATTAAGATTCTCCTATTCTCCTATTCTCTTCATGGATCTTAAGTGACAATGGAACACAACATCAAGCAAATCAAGCAACATTCTATGCCATCAAAATTTTCAAGAACAAAATGGATTATAAAATGAGACAAAAAAACATCAGATCAGTGGGAGTGAAGAGAACATACCTCGTATGTTTTGGTCCAGCCATTTGGACTGTTTTGTTCTAATGTGGCTAGCCCACCACCAGGAATATGCATTTTTGGCTGCTCTCTGCAACATCTTTCTTCCTCCCTTCTCTGAAAGTTGTATCAACTGTCAAGATGCTGAGACACACATTGCTTTGCCTCTCTTACAAAACCAAAATTGGGACTATTGGATCATTGTGAGAACAAGATAAAAAGGATTATCAGAATCATAGATTTCTAATGACCTAAAAAACAACAAGAATTAAAGATTTTCTTTGAGTGGGAAAGAAGGAAAAAAAAAATGAAAGGAAAAAAGTTAACTGTCCAGAGGAAGGTGCATGACATTAGCCAAAAATGGAGGAGGATTTGTTGCATCTTTAGACAAAGCACAGATGTAGGAGCAAATATTGAATCTGGCATGTAATTTTGTAGACAATAGACCATTGAGGCTTGACACCTTTTTTTTTTTTTCTTTTTTTTTTTTAATTAAATATTTCGATCAACAAAGTGACTTTCATTGTTTTATACTTTGATTTATGGGAAAATTCACAAATGTTACTCGAATGTGCACTATGGGAGAAGCCCGCCATGTGACCCTAGCTGGTAAAAGATCATATGGCTCGGAGGTGCGCTATGAGCGAAACCCGCCTTGTGACCTTAGCTGGTAAAAGATCATACAGAGATAAACTAATCTATGTTACCTATAACTGACTAACTTAAACCAAGACAGCTCCCCGACCACAAGGTAGCTTATTGGCTCAAATCAAGAAGGCTAATAGAACCCCGGGTGATGACAACTATTATGCAGTATGATGACATCTCTTTGTTACCATTCTAAATGGGTGATCACATAATCGAATCCCGAGACAGAAAAGGATTGAGAAAGTATAAAACAGATACTACCTTGGAAAAATCACGAGTGTTTCAAAAAAAAAAAAAAAAAAAAAAAAAAAAAAAAAAAGATG
>NC_044916.1:35634971-35648230 GCF_003576645.1 Ipomoea triloba | reverse complement strand
AAAAAAAAAAAAAAAAACAGAGAAAGAAAGAAAGATGGGGTTGCCCCTCATTGTCACAATCAAACATTATCAAACAGATCTATATGCAACAGGTAGAATAAAGATGATACATTATCCAGTTATTTACAGTAGAACATCTTCATTCACAATCAAACTGATCTATATGCAACAGGTAGAATAAAGAACCAAGCAATAGATGTTACATAATTATATACTCCAAAGAATGTTTGTAAGGCACACGACATAACCCCGCCTTCTCCCTTCCTTCTTCTGGTTTAGCGTTTTCTAAGCCTAAGCTAGAGAGCCAAGAGACAAGACACCATATAATCAACCTAGTACTAAAACTGTATATTTACATTCTTCATTGTCTTTTACTTTAGACACACGATCGTATAGGAAGCACAATATCTCAATCCTCAGATGTTTCTTCTCGTATCTTAGTGTACTTGATTCCCCCGCCTTTCTTCTTGTTTGTGAGTTTTAACGATTCTGAAGTGAGGAAAGCCATTGTTCCATGTATGTCTTGCTGTCTGTGTTGTCTGCAAATCAAACCGAGAGTTTTTGAGGATATGTGTTTCTTATTTCATACTTCATTCGTCTTTTTAATGCACTCCCACACTCATGAAATGTCCATAATGTGAATTAGTCTTATAAGATGAGTAACACAATATCAGGAAACACAACTACATAAATTTTCCAGAATTATAAGCGGCTTAAATTCTATTTATATATATATATTTTGCGTGCCTGTGTGTTCCTGCATCTTATGCAATCAAACCTATTACATTAAATGAAGTATACAAAGAAACATTTAACAGAATGCTTATTGCAGAATACTACTCATCAATAACTTCAGGAAGACCGATATTAGCTAATCATCTTAATCATTAAATAAAGTTGCACCGGATATACCAATCAGGGAAGATAAATTAGATAATGAATGGAAACAAACGAGTGTAAAAAGGGAGCAATCACAGAGGGGGATTCTTACCTGTGGCATATATATCTGGGATGTTCCGAATGGTGCTCAGAAACTGTTCTTGCAAATTGTTTGCTAAATTCATTCCACCACCACCACGCCCATAGCAAGGAACCAGCACAGCGAAACTATCATCTGATTCATCGTCACTTTGGAAGCCCGAGCCATGAGGCTCCATCCATCCAATTGACCAATCAGAATCATCAGAATCAGACCCCGACACACATCCGCCATCCGATGGCACAAGAACAATGTCATACTCTTTATCAACCTTCCTCTCCTCCCTGCTGTGCCATTTCCGCTTAACCCTTCTGGAAGTGGAAGCCATATTTTGCCTGCGATCGAGGGGAAACTTCACTGTATCCAATTCCCACAGCCCAGATTCAGGCAATGGGTTTAAGGTACTCCCTTTCGAGATTTTGGGTTCCTGGTGTTTCCCACTCCACAGCCACCATGACAAGGAGGTCAATGCTATAGCCATTCTGCAAAAGCCCAAGAATTGCTTGGATCTTCAAGAGAAAACCGAAATCCAATACTCCGGGTATTCAGACAGATATTTCACCAGATAGAATGCAAAACTCAATGCAGCCTTTGCATCAAAACTCAATATGCTGACCAAATCAACCAGATTGGTTATCCTGCTCCAAGAAATTCAAAATTAGAAACTGAAAATCCCCAAATCAAAATCAAAACCCTATCACCAGTAAATGCTTTGAAGCAAAATTCAAGAATGAAGAATGGAGAGGGAAAGGAGGCTAATTAATGAGAGCAGATTAAAGGGCTCACAGGAACCTTGTCAAAATCACAACTTCATTCAAAGAAATACAAAAACTACCTCTTTCACTATTATACCAAGCTCTCATTCATTTTCCCCTTTCCTTTTTCTAATCTTTGTACCATTCAACGTTCACAAGTCAACCGCTTTCAACTTGAAACAAAAGTACAAAATGACAACCAAGAAACACCATGGAAAACGAGACACAGTATTAACTAAAAATAGCCCTTTTCGCAAAAGCAAAAGAAAACCACAAGTTGAGATTTTTATCAAAAAAGTAAAAAATTCTTAAAATTTTACCAAAACTAGCTGGATTTAGCTCCTTTTTTTCGTAAAAAAAAGTACTAGTAAATAATTCACGTTAATATTATGCAGTAGACAACATGAAGAAAAAGGTGTTCTTTTCAATGAATCAAAAATAAAAGAATTTTATTTTTTCGAAAAAAATAATGATTAAAAAGAAAGAAAGAAGCTACAATTCCTACAAAACCCATATATCTTCCAATAAGCAAACAACAAACTCAGATCTTTACAACAGCGCACGTATGCAGAAGATGTGGATAGAAAGACCCAAAGATGAAGGCAAAAAGGCAACTTTTTAAAAATTCCAACCTGGGATTTCACAAAACAATCATAGTACTTTCCTCAACTATCAAAAAGTCGAATACTTTCTGAAAATTTAGTATCAACCAAGAAAAAAATACGTGTATATAGAATTATAGAAATACCTTAGGAATAATGATCAGAGGCCTCTGCTAAACGCTATAATAATGTTTACATAAAAAGCTTTGAGAACTGAAATTGATGTTTCTAAGAAAGAAGAAGATAAAGATTTAGAGAGAGCGAAAGAGTGAAGAGAAAGGCTTAGGGTGTTCTCTATCTTTAGGACTCAGGAGTTTGAAGCCGTGTGATTGTTTTCTTCTTCACAGCTTCTCATACAGCTCAACTCCTGAACACCAAATATTATATTGTAGAATTATTTGTATTACACTATATAATACTTGTACTTATAATATTCTTATATTATTATATTCTTATATGATCTATGTAAAAACGGTTCAATTTTTGCTATGTCTTATCTTAAAATATATATTCTTTTTATAAGTTAATTTTCTTACACTATTTCTTAACAAAAATTTTAACTTTTTCTTTCCTAGTAAAAATGTTTTAAAAGATAAAATAAAATAAAATTGTGTGTGGTATAATACATAAGTTGGCGACCATACATTCCGGTCTGATAAGATTGTGGAGTGATAAATCATAATGACCGAATAGATGTTAGATTTTTGCTCCCATATTGTTACTGTAAGGTTCGATTTTTTATCTTTTGTGACAAATTTTATCTCTATGACAAGTTGAGCTACTTATGAAAGCTATCACGTGTAAATTTTGTAGTAGTAAAATTGTGGATTTTCTAATCAGCTAAAAAAATTTAATTTTTATGACTGACAATAAAAACTTACAACCACGTATGCACTAAGTAAATCTTGTCTTGTAATTCCAGCTG
Source organism: Ipomoea triloba (assembly GCF_003576645.1). NCBI lineage: Eukaryota > Viridiplantae > Streptophyta > Magnoliopsida > Solanales > Convolvulaceae > Ipomoea > Ipomoea triloba. The sequence goes on along the minus strand of NC_044916.1, from coordinate 35,644,969 downwards.
ACAAAAAACAACAAGAATATATTATGAATGTCACTTGTAATCTTAAATCAAACCTTTTTTTCTAATACCATGCTACTGATATCTGCATTTGACCAAATGAAACTAATTCAGTTATATTTCGGACCCTCTATCAAATTTTATTTGGAGCAACAACTCTCTATCCGATTTGAGTGAGAAATGATCTATCTGGTGTATATGTGGAATTGATATGAGGGTAGCATTGGCATTTGAGGAAAATTGAGTGGATATGATTGGTGACAAGGATTGAGAAGGACAATCCAATTACAAGAAATGTTGGTTGCCACGTCAGATTTGGATTGCCAGAGCAACTTGAATGGCCACGTCTGTTTGTGTCAAGTGTCAACTTCTTGGCCACTGGGGTTATGTCAGACAAGGATTTGGTCTTTTTTTTTTTTTTTTTTTTTTTTTCCTTTTTCTCCTTAAATATGTTTCTTAAACAGTAGTTATATAGTGGATTAGGGATTTTTTTTTTTTTTTGTTTCAAAAACAATAGTTATATCATGAAAAATGTAATTATATCTCCATTAAATTTAATATATATCTTCTCCATTCTTTCTTCTTTCTCCTCTACTGTACTCTCATCTCACAGTGTCAACGATGATTAGGTGTAAGACGGTGACGACAAGAAGTTATATGTTATTTGATGATGAACGACGAATGGTAGTAGTATTCGACAATGGAAAATGAACTGTGGTAGTTTTTTTGTTATTGTTGTCATCAATTTGTGAATAACGGCAAAACATGAGTTCTTTACTGGCAAAGGTGAATTTTGACATATGCTCAAAATATAGATGAAATAGGAGATTTATTATTATTAAAAGTGAAAACTAAATTGAAACTCAATAACCCCTTTCGGGGCATTTTTATATTATTTTTAATAACACACACATACATCAAACAATAATAATAATTATTAAATATGCGACCTTATGTCAATTTTTTTAAAGTTTATTTTTATTATTATGACGAGGAAGATTAATGATAAAGACAAATAGGATAAGTTGTCAAGATCCATGAAAATTAATTAACGAATTAATTAAATTTAAAAAAAAAATATTGACCTTGTACGTTGATGGGATTCATCTTCAATCATTGATGGTATTTTGTGTCATCTAACGAACAATATAATGTGTGGGTGCACATGGAACCCTTTGGTTTGATAGAAACAAATCGGCAAATGCTTTATGGATTGTATGGTACGTCTCACATGTGGTCTGAAATTGCATGGGAGTTTCTTGTCTCTACAAGAAATTATATTTTGACTTTGCTTGCCATCAACCATTATTCTTTCAATTTATTTCCAATATATATTGATATTTTCTATATTTGGAATATTTGTTTCTTTTAATTATTAGATGTGTCTATTATCATTCATCAATAGGAAAAGAGTATCCATTTGCATTTATTGGAGAAAAAAAATATAAAGTAAACTATAAACTGATAATATGTTGTGTATGGGACATACTTGTCAAGGTTAAGTCGTTAATTGTTAACTCTCGATTTTACTATTAAAAAAATTAATAAAAGATGTTGGTTTAAGTGGAAGGTTTAAATTGCTAGAACCCATGTGCATATAGTCATGCTCGTGAGAAAGTTGCTCCCAAATAAGGGTCGATCAAGACTTGACTACAGTAGTCTCATCCCAATAAATGCAAAAACTAGTAGAGAGTGTGCGTGTGTGTACGCGCGCTTGTTTGTGAGAGTGCATAAAATGATGTTATTAAGGTGGCAATTTTATTTTATTTTTTTGGTCAAATACATGTGTAGATTGAATGACAACAAGTTTTAGGGCTTTACACTTTGACATTCAAATCTTTAATCACCCATTACTAGTATTACTCTATTAGATCGCTTTTAGCGACTGATTGTATTAGAGTGATTTTGTTACGTTTCGTGAAATCTTGATTGTTAGCTTGGCTATTTCTTCTTTGCTTTCGAGAATACCATTATTGAAGGAAAACTTCCAACCAAGTCGATTGGATAATTGACTTTGTAACCACAAGGTTTTAAGTTCGATTCTATGTGACTTTCACATGGAATCGAACATAAGACCTTGTGGTTATAAAGCCAATCATCCAACTAACTTGGTTGGGAGTTGTCTTTCAAAAAATAGTAGTGAGAGTGATATTCTTGATTTGAGGTCAATTAGTTATAAATAACCAAAAATTTGCCTCCTTGTAGTCTTTTAGATCACATGGAATCGAACATAAGTCATTGTGGTTACAAAGCCACTTATCCAACTAGCTTGATTGGAAGTTGTCCTTCAAAAAATAGTAATGAGAGTGATCTTCATAATCTGAGGCTAACCAGTTATAAATAACCTACCTAAGATTTACCTTTTTTAGTCTTTTAAATCATAGAACACTGTTTCTGTCAAACAAATTAGATTTAACAAGCTTTAATTATTATTGAACCAAACGTGATTCCTAGGTGTACCAAAACTTGCAAATGTATCTAGTGTCCTTTGTTGAATATCTTTACAAACGGAACGTGGAATATTGACTTGGGTTGTTGGACAGATAGTAGTACTAAATTACGGCACGGCATAGGTGAACAATTCTTCCTAAAAAGCCACCGCAAAGTACAATAGTAGAATTTTATAAATATAAGTAAAACATACGGAGTATTTAAAAATGTATATAATAAAAATAAAAAATATACATCACTTAAATATAAACTACATTTTCCTCGTAGCCTTTTTGGAAGTTGGGTACAATGTAACATGACAAAGGAGATAAAAATCAAACATGACCAACCTCCTAAAACAGGGTTTTAAGGTTTTAACCCATCATCAAGCTTAACATTTAGCACAGATTGCTAGTAAACAGAGGCTTGGCCTACCATTAGGCTGAACCTCAAAAACTCACACTTGAGATTGACAAGAATGTTGGAACTTCTCCTATTAACCAAACCAACAAGAATCAACATCTGTTGAAACTAAAACTCACTGGTTTTTTGGACACATTCATAGGTCTCATTGGGCAAAAGAACTCAGTTGTTTTCTTTCTCGTTCTTCGTCCTTGGCCTCCGTTGAGGGCTTTTGGGAGCTGGCAGGTGAAAATCCTTATCATGAACAGAATCACTGGAGCTAGAGTTTCTATCTTTCAGGGTGTTATTGGCTAATGTGGAACTGATGGCTCGCGGCAACTTCAATGGAATGTCAGGAGTCTCGGCCGTGCTGTTGTTGTTATCTGGTTTTGTTGGAGCTGCAGAATTTTGATCTTGAGAGGCGGCAGGAGCAGGTTCTGCAGAAGGAACGAGTTGAATGACAGATTTTCGCATGGATTTCCGCCATGTTTTTCTCTGATTGGGTGGTTTAGGAGCATTGGATTTCACCTACAGCATGAAGTCCATGATACATTGAAAGGTGAAAAACAAAAACGGATAAACCTAATTAATAACTGTATCAAATGTAGCAACAGAAGACAATGAGCCTCGGAGTCGCAGGTGATTTGCCTTACCAGTGTATTTCCAATATCAGAGAGAGGTTTTCTTTTGGATCCCCCTTCATCCTTTGTCTCAGTCTTATCTGAAAAGGCGGTTTGGAGTAGCATCGCACCATGAGAAGCGAGAGCCTGATGATTCTTTTCGCCCTCAGTTTCATCACCTTCTGTGGTGTTTCCGGTATTTCCTGCATGCTCAGAAGATTTATTTGCATTGTGTTCCATGTTACTGCACTTGGAAGACCGACATGACACAATGCAATCGCGTCCTGCAGCTCGACACTCGCACCTTTGCGTTTTGCAGGATGAGTTCTTACTGCATTCGCAGCAAGGTGGCATGTACTCTACGTCAGAATCATTATCATTATTATCTGAATCTGATATCTCCATGTCCATATCTTCTAATAGTCCTCCACCATTGAAAACAAAGGAACTACGGCTTCCCTATAAAAAATAAATAAATAACAAAAAAAGAGATTATGCTTTATTTTAACTCCAAATACACTCACAGGGTTTGCAACTATTATACCTTTGGCCTTAGGTCATAAACATGTCCTTGGCCATTATTCTCCACCTTGGACTGTTTCTTTGAAACCAGCTTCTGCACAAAGTTTTTTTTAAAAAATATCAATCCATAATTACTGTGTGTTTATGCATACCAATCATATTCTTTTCTATACATGCTTTGCATTTCACATACTTAGAACGAAGAAACATTAACATACTAGAAATATTTAGTGGTTGTACTAACCTTTATTTGCTGCTCCTTACGAATTATTTCAGCCTTATGTGATTCTAGCTGTCCAACCAAGTTGACAACTTTTTCTTTCAACTCCCGAATTTCTGAATCTTTCTCTCTGCATTCAACTTCCTTATCCCTTAACTGACATCTTTTGGAAACAAGAAGAAAAGATTAGTTACTACTATAACCAGTAGAGTTGTCTCAACAGGATTTTGACTTAAAAAATTGCAGTTACCTGGAAGAGGATGCTAAATTGAATAAAAAATTCATAATATTTTTCCCTTCAGCTAGAGTTCTAACTTGGTTCCATCGTCCTCGACCACTAAATGCTCGTTCCCGCTCTTCTGCTTCTGACAAGTGTGATGCCATGGAAACAAGTGCGCTGGATGAAGTAGCTAGCATGTTTTCAAGTGCAAAAATTCTTGAATTCCTAGCACCAGGGGACATTATCTGTGGGGAATCACTGCAAAGGAAATGACGTAACAATATGAACACCCCACACATCAAAAACTGGTGCTAAAAGTATATCACCTAGTTTAATTCGAACCAACCTTATATTACTTTGCTTCAAGTCTGCAACCTCCTTGGCCATTTTAGCTCGCCTGTAGAAAGTGAAGTCAATAATTGGTTAAGAATGGAACAATTCCAGATACTAGAAGGGTAAAATAAGTAGTCCTTGTAACAAACACAATTAAACATACTCTTCCATTTGGCGCTCATACTCTGACCGCACTTCATGTACCCTTACAAAGACTTCAAGCTCATGCTCAATTGCCTGCAATAGTGCCTGTGAATTGAAAAGCAATAATTAGCTCAGATCTATACAGAAATATATATATATATATATATATATATATATATAGCAGAAAAATATACCTGACTTCCAGGGCCATTACTATTCCCGATACCTACATAAATGAAAATGATAATGAGTTATAAGGCAGATTATAGAGTATGTAAAGAAATTTAAAAGGGTCATCGTATTACTAGATGCTTCACGTGATGTTTTTCGAGATTCTAGCAACTCTTTGAGTCGTTTAGTTGCATTAGCAGCTTCTTCAGTTTTTCGTTGCAGAACCTGTTGATGGTCAGTAAATAAATAAATCATGAAGAATAACAAAAATGATAATGCCATAATGGTAGTAGTAGAGTTGTTTACCATCTTTTGCCTCTGGTTCAATGCTAACAACTTATGCATCTCATATTCATTCCGTCTGCCCTCCTTCTTAAGCTGTAGAAATGACAATGTATGAGAAATCAAATGTAGTAACAATTTTGCAAATATTTCCTCTACCAGTTGAAATAAAAACACTACTATGAAGAGAAGAGTAAAACAAAGAAAACTAAGGGAAAGAAGGCAAGGAAGGATATTAACTAAGAACATAATTACCTGAAGGACTTCCTTTTCTCGCGATGCTTTCCATAATCTGAAACGTTCAGATTCTTGCTTTATCGTTTGTTGCAATTGAACCTATAGTAAAAGCAGAAACCCACGAGTCAGAAATTACTAGTTACTTTATACACACAAGTATCTAAACACCATTCTCAGTACCTTTTGTGTCTTAATCCTCTGTATCTCGTCCTGAAGGTGTTTAGCAGCCTCGTCACTTTTTTGTTTTTGTCTTAAAAGTTGAGATTGAGCATCTTGTTTTTTCTTCAATTCAGCAACCTGCAGAGGCAGTTGGTATCAATCAATCAGTACTGGTTGATAAATATGTAACAATCACATACTAATGTAGCAGCATAAACTCTTCAATTAGCGTAGGGAAAAATATAAAAACTCACCTGAGATTCTAGGAAATTCAACTTTTGAAGATACTCTTCTTTGAGTTTTTGAGCACTATCATCAGAGTTGGATGCCAAATTTGCAAGATTGTGTCGAAGTTTCTCGATTTCTTTCTGTATAATGAGAAGAGATGTTGAACTAAAATGAGCAAGAAAAAATATACACTTGATCTCATGAAAGAAGAAATAGTTCACCTGTAGGGACTTTTTTTCTTGTTCCAATTCTTGAACTTTCTTCTCATAATGTTGCTTAAGAACTGAGGTGTCAACAGTTGCGAATCTCTTCATTTCAGCCTATTATATGAGACAGCGTGTGTTAAAAAGAAATTGTCATTATGTATTTAAAGTTTCAGTAAGCAAAAAAAAGCGTAATAGGATCAATGCAGAAGAAAAACAAGCATCTTTACAGTTTACAACAGATAACCCTCTTACAACAATGCTATATCCAATCTCAAACAAAGGCTATTAATACCCACAAGTACCCTTAAAATTTAATTCATTAACTTCAGAAGGCAAACCTCAAAAAATCTGACTATACCTCTTTCTGTTCAAGCCTTTTGTCCAATTCTTTTAGCTCCCTATCCAACTTTTCTTGAAGAGAACAGTGTTCTAACTCTTTTTCCTCAACTTCAGCCCCACCTTCAAGAAGCAGTAAGGCTCAGGTTAAGATATTAATTTCTCAGAAACAGAAATCTTCAGCAAATACAGACAAGATGATTATATCTAGAAAAAAGTCAAAAAACAAACATATTCTTCTTTTAAATACATGATCTAGTATAGTCCAATAAATCATTAATATCCAAAGTTCAAGATCAACAAACCATGCACAAAGCTATGTATAATTCATAACATACTTACCATTTACATCTGTGCTTCTAGTGTCAGATTCAGCAGAAGATGAACCCTTTGAGTGAAAATCATCATAGTCCAATCCAAGATAACCGTCAGATACAGTACGCCTTGAATTGTTTAATCTCTGCAAACGGTGTAATTCTCCTTCTAGCTCTTGAATTTTGGAGACATAGTTTTTCACCAGATCAAACTTCTAGAAAGCAAAAAAGAATAAATAAGACTGAAAGAAAGTCATGCAACAGTAAACATTAACTCAAAATAGTAAGCAAAATAAACCTGATCCAATTTATCATCAGTGCTATCAAAGTGGTTACTGTGTTCAGCTCCATCAAGCTTTATAATGAGTCTGTCTCTTTCAACCTATTAAACCAAGTCCTTGTAAGAAAGTGATGCAGATAGAAAGAGATATCAATTATAGAATTAAATAAAAAATCATGATGATCTTTAAACCTGGGCATCAATAGCTCGCTTTGACAAGTGATCACAATTAGTCCGGCACTCCATAAGTTCCTGCTGCAACTCCATATTGCTTACCTCTAACAAGGATATCTTGTGCTTGAGAATCTGTAAATCAAAGCCAATAAATTAATAACTGATAACCAAGTTTGCTCAAAGATACAATCACAAAATTTTTACCTGTAGTTCTTCTAATGGAACATTGGAATCACCACGCAAGTAAAGAAGCTCAGCTTGCAATTGCTCAATCTCACTCTTCATTCTTTGCATCTGGGCAGCTGTTGGGTCGCGATTAACCTATGATTGGAAAAAAATCAGAGCCAAATAAAACATGTATTTATTTTATAACAAGTTGAAACTTACAATTGCTTTATTTTGAATGTTACGAGCACGGTTTGCATATTTCAAAGTATTCAAAGTTTCCTCCGCATTTGTGTCAGCAGGGCTCACACAAGCTTCATCAAAACAAAAACAAATAAAAGATCACCAGAGAAAGTTAGCATTACAATTGAATAATCCTATAAAATCTCTACAACTAATAAAAAATAACTTAGAAATACCATAATATTACTGCACACAACATACCGATCATAACAGTTTTACTGTTCCCACCAAGAGAATCCTGAAAAAGACCACAAAGAAATTAAAGCACAAAATTGTCTAACAAGAAAGAAAAGAATAAAATAAAAAGAAAATATCTAACCTGTAGCAAACGCGTCAACTTGCTATCTCGGTATGGAACATGAGCGCCTTCTTTTCGCTTCTTCTCATCACCAAGAGCACTAATTACATTTCCCAAAGCAAGTAGCCCCTTATTGATATGTATTCCTACATCATAAGAAAACCATAATGTAAAAAAAAAAAAAAAAAGAAGGCATAAAATTGTCAAATGACAACTTAGGCAATATAGAAACCTAACTGTTAAAAGACAATAAAAAAGAACAAATTTGAACACTTTAAAAAAATACTAGTGCATAAATTTTCAGTAAATACATAAGCATTAGAGTTTATCACCTTCACGCAAACGCATTCCATCTGCTCCAGTTCGCTTTGCCCTCTCCGAACCGGCAAGATCAACTAAGTGAAGCTTTGCACATAAAATATCATCTCCAATGTCATCGGGTGCTCCTCCAATTGGGCACTTACCAATTCTCTTTTGTTCAATGGAAATGGTAAAAATGGCATGTGATCGGCTGTGATTACAATATGATCATAAAAAATTAGTTTTTCCAGTTTGTCACGCTACTGCTACATTAATGATAATAAGATCATTACAAAAATACCAATATAGTTGGATGGATCACCTTCATCAAACTAATGTAGCATAAGATGCTATGGAAAATAAAGACAATACCTTGACTGACTATTCATGTTTGTGCTCGCAGTGGCACGCGAAACTGCACCTTGCAAGAGGTAGGAAGCCATCTCTTCTTTTGTTTTAGCCTCTGCTTCTGTAACACCAGCAAGCGTAATTCCTCCATTGGCAGTTTCTCTGATTTGAATGGGAGCTCTAGCATGCCCAGCTGCCCTTGCCCCTTCGCCTTTACAAATAGCCGGAGGATTTGTATCTAGCAGATCAAACACCTCTTCTTTAAAAATCTGCAAAATCACAGGTTATCATAAATCAATTTATTAATAAGAAATGATGCATTACTAAATCACCAAAAGGTCACTTCCCTTACCTCAATGAAAGAAACTCTAATTAGAAATTCAGTAGAATCCTTCAAGGCATCTACCCTAGAGAATATAGTTTCCATAACTCTAGGTATTACCCCTCCAGTGTAGTCTTCTCCATTATAGTTTGTGCCCATTGTATAGGTCTTCCCTGAACCAGTCTTTTGACAACATAAACAAAGCATTTGAAATTAATACAAAACTCGAGCATATGGGTGATTGCAATTTGTTAGCTTAAAGGTTTGGAATTATGCAAGTATGCAACTCATTTCCAAAAAGATGGGATTAAACTAAAGAGGTATAAAGCTTTATGATCCCTTCAACATCAGATTTGAATCAACCAAGCCCTTAAAATTTAAACAACAGAGCTGAAAGCAATACATCTAGTAAATCAAAAGTAATGTCGATACCTGACCATATGCAAGAACAGTACTGTTATAGCCTTGGAATAAAGCATCAACCAATGGCAGAGCACACTCGTCAAAAATGCGCGAGGACGGGTATCCCGCACTCCCGAACACATAGTCAAATGTGAATGCATGTGACCCAATTTGCACCTGTTGGGAAAAAAATTACACCTCTTTACTTGATTTGAACCATTCTATTAGACTCTAAGCAACACATTTCCCTATTCTAAACAATTTGCTTACATAAATCCTCATAAGTCAGGCAGATCAATTCAAATTTAATGCTCAATACACTGCATTATATCTAAAATTAGAAGGTGAGCAGAAATGAAAGTTTGCTTTCGCACCTGCTGTTCGCCGGGGACTACCGTAATGCAATCGGTGCAGCCAACGAGGAGCTCCGAAGTGAGCAATGGCCGTACGTTGACGGCGACCCTCACGCACTGAGATGCATCTTTGAGATCCGAATTCTCCATCCCCGCTCAATCAGTACCCGGCCGGAAACCTTACCGCCGTTAGGGCAACGGTTAACGGGAGCAGGGAAGTGTTGGGAGGCTGTTTGAATTGAAAACGGCGGAGAGGGAAGATGATGCCCGTTGGGGGGGGGGGGGGGGGGGG